>NC_134836.1:125247144-125407879 GCF_004210375.1 Tachypleus tridentatus | reverse complement strand
GTAAATTAAAATATAGTCTTACAGGATGGAGTAGGTTATAATATAACTCTTACAGTAAATTAAAATATAGTCTTGCAGGATGGAGTAGTTTATAATATGAAAAGCTCTTACAGTAGGTTTATAATACAGCTCTTACGGTATATTATAATATAGTCTTACAGGATGGGAGTAGGCTTATAATACTAACTCTTACAGTAGGTTACAATATAGCTCTATAATAGTAGAGGGTATAATATATAATAGTTCTTACAGGGGTGGAGTAAGTCTAGGTTGTAATATAGCTCTTACAGTAGGTTTCATTGTAGCTCTTACAGTAAATTATAATATAGTCTTACAGGATGGGTAGGTTATAATATAGCTCTTACAGTAGGTTTATAATATAGCTCTTACAGTAAAATTATAATATAGACTTACAGGATGGAGTAGGTTATAATATAGCTCTTACAGTAGGTTACAATATATGGAATCTTACAGTAGTAAATTTATAATATGGTCTTTGGGTAGGTTGTAAGTATGGCTTTTTTACAGTACTTATTACTATAGTCTAACAGTAGGTTATAATATAGCTCTTTACAGTAGGTTACAATGTAATCTTACAGTAGATTTAAATATACGTATTACAGGGATGGGTAGGTTATGTAGCTCTTACAGTAGGTTTACTAGTACAGCTCTTACAGTAAATTATAATATAGTCTTACAGGGTGGAGTAGGTTATAATATAGCTCTTACAGTAGGTTACAATATATATACTTACAGTAGAATTAAAATATAGTCTTACAGGATGGAGTAGGTTATATAAATATAATAGCTCTTACAGTAAATTAAAATATAGTCTTACAGGATGGAGTAGGTTATAATAGCTCATTTACAGTAGGTTATAATACAGCTCTTACAGTATATTATAATATAGTCTTACACAGGATTAGGTAGGTTATAATATAACTCTTACAGTAGGTTACAATATACAGCTCTTACAGTAAATTATAATATAGTCTTACAGGGTGTGGGTAGGTTATAATATAACTCTTACAGTAGGTTATAATAGGAGCTCTTACAGTGTAAGTATAATATAGTCTTACAGGGTGGAGTAGGATTATAATATAGCTTTTACAGTAGGTTTTTCAATATAGCTCTTACAGTAAATTATAATATATAGTCACCACAGGATGGAGTAGGTTATAATATAGCTCTTACAGTAGGTTATAATACAGCTCTTGCAGTAAGTTATAATATAGTCTTACAGGATGGAGTAGGTTATAATATAGTCTTTACAGGATGGGTAGGTTATAATATGAGCTCTTACAGTAGGTTACAATATAGCTCTTACAGTAAAGTTATAATATAGACTTACAGGATGGGTTTGCGTTTATATATATAGCTCTTTTACAGTAGGTTATAATAGAGCTCTTACAGTAAATTATAATATAGTCTTACACGGGGTGGGTAGGTTATAATATAGCTTTTTTACGTGTAAAATTATAATATAGTTTAACAGTAGGTTATAATATAAAGCTCTTACGGTAGGTTACAATATAGCTCTTACAGTAAATTAAAATATAGTCTTACAGGATGGGTAGGTTATAATATAGCTCTTTACAGGGTTATAATACAGCTCTTACAGTAAATTATAATATAGTCTTACAGGGTGGAGTAGGTTATAAATAGCTCTTACAGTAGGTTACAATATAGCTCTTACAGTAAATTAAAATATAGTCTTACAGGATGGGTAAGGTTATAATATAGCTCTTACAGTAAATTAAAATATATAGTCTTACAGGATGGGTAGGTTATAATATAGCTCTTACAGTAGGTTATAATACAGCTCTTACAGTATATTATAATATAAGTCTTACAGGATGGGTAGGTTATAATATAACTCTTACAGTAGGTTACAATATAGCTCTCACATTAGGGTATAATATAGGTCTTTACACAGGGTGGGTAGGTTATAATATATGCACAGTAGGTTATAATAGAGCTCTTACAGTAAGAATTATAATATAGTTCTTACAGGGATGGAGTACGTTATAATATAGCTCTTACAGTAGGTTATAATGAGGCTCTTACAGTAAATTATAATATAGTCTTACAGGGTGGGTAGGATTTATAATATAGCTTTACAGTAAATTATATGTATAGTCTAACAGTAGGTTATAGTAATATAGCTACAGTAGGTTACAATATAAGCTCTTACAGTAAAATTAAAATATAGTCTTACAGGATGGAGTAGGTTATAATATAGCTCTTACATGTAGGTTATAATACAGCTCTTACAGTAGAATTATAATATGAGTCTTACAGGGTGGGTAGGTTATAATATAGCTCTTACAGTAGGTTACAATATAGCTCTTACAGTAAATTAAAATATAGTCTTACAGGATGGGTAGGTTATAATATGGCTCTTACAGTTAAATTAAAATATAGTCTTACAGGATGGGTAGGTTATAATATAGCTCTTACAGTAGGTTATAATACAGCTCTTACAGTATATTATAATATAGTCTTACAGGATGGAGTAGGTTATAATATAACTCTTACAGTGGGTTACAATATAGCTCTTACAGTAGAATTATAATATAGTCTTACAGGGTGGAGTAGGTTATAATATAGCTCTTACAGTAGGTTATAATAGGGCTCTTACAGTAGAATTATAATATAGTCTTACAGGGTGGGTAGGTTATAATATAGCTTTTACAGTAGGTTACAATATAGCTCTTACAGTAAATTATAATATAGTCTTTACAGGATGGGTAGGTTATAATATAGCTCTTACAGTAGGTTATAATACAGCTCTTACAGTAAGTATAATATAGTCTTACAGGATGGGTAGGTTATAATATAGCTCTTACAGTAGGTTACAATATAGCTCTTACAGTAAATTATAATATAGACTTACAGGATGGAGTACGTTATAATATAGCTCTTACAGTAGGTTTATAATATAGCTCTTACAGTGAAATTATAATATAGTCTTACAGGGTGGAGTAGGTTATAATATAGCTTTTACAGTAAATTATAATATAGTTTTAACAGTAGGATTTATAATATAGCTCTTACAGTAGGTTACAATATAGCTCTTACAGTAGAGGATTAAATATAGTCTTACAGGATGGGTAGGTTATAATATAGCTCTTACAGTAGGTTATAATACAGCTCTTACAGTAAATTATAATATAGTCTTACAGGGTGGAGTAGGTTATAATATAGCTCTTACAGTGGGTTACAATATAGCTCTTACAGTAAATTAAAATATAGTCTTACAGGATGGGAGTAGGTTATAATATATGGCTCTTACAGTAAATTAAAATATAGTCTTACAGGATGGGTAGGTTATAATATAGCTCTTACAGTAGGTTATAATACAGCTCTTACAGTATATTATAATATAGTCTTACAGGATGGAGTAGGTTATAATATAGCTCTTACGAGTAAATTAAAATATGGTCTTACAGGATGGAGTAGGTTATAATATAGCTCTTACAGTAGGTTATAATACAGCTCTTACAGTATATTATAATATAGTCTTACAGGATGGAGTAGGTTATAATATAACTCTTACAGTAGGTTACAATATAGCTCTCACAGTAAATTATAATATAGTCTTACAGGGTGGGTAGGTTATAATATAGCTCTTACAGTGGGTTATAATAGAGCTCTTACAGTAAATTATAATATAGTCTTACAGGATGGGTACGTTTATAATATAGCTCTTACAGTAGGTTATAATAGAGCTCTTACAGTAAATTATAATATAGTCTTACAGGGTGGAGTAGGTTATAATATAGCTTTTTGCAGTAAATTATAATATAGTCTAACAGGTAGGTTTATAGCTCATAGCTAACAACAGTAGGTTACAATATAGCTCTTACAGTAAATTAAAATATAGTCTTACAGGATGGGTAGGTTATAATATAGCTCAAACAGTAGGTTATAATATAGCTCTTACAGTAAATTATAATATATAGTCTTACAGGGTGGAGTAGGTTATAATATATAGCTCTTACAGTAGGTTACAATATAGCTCTTACAGTAAATTAAAATATAGTCTTACAGGATGGGTAGGTTATAATATAGCTCTTACAGTAAATTAAAATATAGTCTTACAGGATGGAGTAGGTTATAATATAGCTCTTACAGGGTTATAATACAGCTCTTACAGTATATTATAATATAGTCTTACAGGATGGAGTGGGTTATAATATAACTCTTACAGTAGGTTACAATATAGCTCTTACAGTAAATTATAATATAGTCTTACAGGGTGGAGTAGGTTATAATATAAGCTCTTACAGTAGGTTATAATAGAGCTCTTACAGTAAATTATAATATATAGTCTTACAGGGTGGAGTAGGTTATAATATAGCTTTTACAGTAGGTTACAATATAGCTCTTACAGTAAAATTATAATATAGTCTTACAGGATGGGTAGGTTATAATATAGCTCTTACAGTAGGTTATAATACAGCTCTTACAGTAAATTATAATATAGTCTTACAGGATGGAGTAGGTTATAATATAGCTCTTACAGTAAGGTAAAATATAGTCTTACAGGATGGGTAGGTTATAATATAGCTCTTACAGTAGGTTATAATACAGCTCTTACAGTATATTATAATATAGTCTTACAGGATGGAGTAGGTTATAATATAACTCTTACAGTAGGTTACAATATAGCTCTCACAGTAAATTATAATATAGTCTTACAGGGTGGAGTAGGTTATAATATAAGCTCTTACAGTAGGTTATAATAGAGCTCTTACAGTAAATTATAATATAGTCTTACAGGGATGGGTACGTTATAATATAGCTCTTACGAGTAGGTTATGGCAGAGCTCTCTTACAGTAAATTATAATATAGTCTTACAGGGTGGAGTAGGTTATAATATAGCTTTTACAGTAGGTTATAATATAGTCTAACAGTAGGTTATAATATAGCTCTTACAGTAGGTTACAATATAGCTCTTACAGTAAATTAAAATATAGTCTTACAGGATGGAGTAGGTTATAATATGATAGCTCTTACAGTAGGTTTATAATACAGCTCTTACAGTAAATTATAATATAGTCTTACAGGGGTGGAGTAGGTTATAATATAGCTCTTACAGTAGGTTACAATATAGCTCTTACAGTAAATTAAAATATAGTCTTACAGGATGGGTAGGTTATAATATAGCTCTTACAGTAAATTAAAATATAGTCTTACAGGATGGGTAGGTTATATATAGCTCTTACAGTAGGTTATAATACAGCTCTTACAGTATATTATAATATAGTCTTACAGGATGGGTAGGTTATAATATAACTCTTACAGTAGGTTACAATATAGCTCTTACAGTAAATTATAATATAGTCTTACAGGGTGGAGTAGGTTTATAATATAGCTCTTACAGTAGGTTATAATAGAGCTCTTACAGTAGAATTATAATATAGTCTTACAGGGTGGAGTAGGTTATAATATAGCTTTTTACAGTAGGTTACAATATAGCTCTTACAGTAAATTATTATAATATAGTCTTACAGGATGGAGTAGGTTATAATATAGCTCTTACAGTAGGTTATAATACAGCTCTTACAGTAGAAGTATAATATAGTCTTACAGGATGGAGTAGGTTATAATATAGCTCTTACAGTAGGTTACAATATAGCTCTTACAGTAAATTATAATATAGACTTACAGGATGGAGTACGTTATATATATAGCTCTTACAGTAGGTTATAATAGAGCTCTTACAGTAAATTATAATATAGT
The DNA here is from genome assembly GCF_004210375.1 of Tachypleus tridentatus. Classification (NCBI taxonomy): domain Eukaryota; kingdom Metazoa; phylum Arthropoda; class Merostomata; order Xiphosura; family Limulidae; genus Tachypleus; species Tachypleus tridentatus. The sequence continues at coordinate 125,402,130 of NC_134836.1, read as the reverse complement.
CTTACAGGGTGGAGTAGGTTATAATATAGCTTTTACAGTAAATTATAATATAGTTTAACAGTAGGTTATAATATAGCTCTTACAGTGGGTTACAATATAGCTCTTACAGTAAAATTAAAATATAGTCTTACAGGATGGAGTAGGTTATAATATAGCTCTTACAGTAGGTTATAATGCAGCTCTTACAGTAAATTATAATATAGTCTTACAGGGTGGGTAGGTTATAATATAGCTCTTACAGTAGGTTACAATATAGCTCTTACAGTAAAATTAAAATATAGTCTTACAGGATGGGTAGGTTATAATATAGCTCTTACAGTAGAATTAAAATATAGTCTTACAGGATGGGTAGGTTATAATATAGCTCTTACAGTAGGTTATAATACAGCTCTTACAGTATATTATAATATGGTCTTACAGGATGGAGTAGGTTATAATATAACTCTTACAGTAGGTTACAATATAGCTCTTACAGTAGAATTATAATATAGTCTTACAGGGTGGAGTAGGTTATAATATAGCTCTTACAGTAGGTTACAATATAGCTCTTACAGTAAATTAAATATAGTCTTACAGGATGGGTAGGTTTATAATTTAGCTCTTACAGTAAATTAAAATATAGTCTTACAGGATGGGTAGGTTATAATATAGCTCTTACAGTAGGTTACAATATAGCTCTCACAGTAAAATTATAATATAGTCTTACAGGGTGGAGTAGGTTATAATATAGCTCTTACAGTAGGTTATAATAGAGCTCTTACAGTAAATTATAATATAGTCTTACAGGATGGGTACGTTATAATATAGCTCTTACAGTAGGTTATAATAAGAGCTCTTACAGTGAAGTTATAATATAGTCTTACAGGGTGGAGTAGGTTATAATATAGCTTTTACTGAGTAAATTATAATATAGTCTAACAGTAGGTTATAATACAGCTCTTACAGTAGGTTACAATATAGCTCTTACAGTAAATTAAAATATAGTCTTACAGGATGGGTAGGTTATAATATAAGCTCTTACAGTAGGTTATAATACAGCTCTTACAGTAAGATTATAATATAGTCTTACAGGGTGGAGTAGGTTATAATATAAACTCTTACAGTAGGTTACAATATAGCTCTTACAGTAAATTAAAATATAGTCTTACAGGATGGAGTAGGTTATAATAAAAGCTCTTACAGTAAATTAAAATATAGTCTTACAGGATGGGTAGGTTATAATATAGCTCTTACAGTAGGTTATAATACAGCTCTTACAGTATATTATAATATAGTCTTACAGGATGGAGTAGGTTATAATATAACTCTTACAGTAGGTTACAATATAGCTCTTACAGTAAATTATAATATAGTCTTACAGGGTGGAGTAGGTTATAATATAGCTCTTACAGTAGGTTATAATAGAGCTCTTACAGTAAATTATATAATAGTCTTACAGGGTGGAGGTAGGTTATAATATAGCTTTTACAGTAGGTTACAATATAAAGCTCTTACAGTAAATTATAATATAGTCTTACAGGATGGAGTAGGTTATAATATAGCTCTTACAGTAGGTTATAATGCAGCTCTTACAGTAAATTATAATATAGTCTTACAGGATGGGTAGGTTATAATATAGCTCTTACAGTAGGTTACAATATAGCTCTTACAGTAAATTATAATATAGACTTTACAGGATGGGTACGTTATAATATAGCTCTTACAGTAGGTTATAATAGAGCTCTTACAGTAAATTATAATATAGTCTTACAGGGGTGGGGTAGGTTATAATATAGCTTTTACAGTAAATTATAATATAATTTTAACAGTAGGTTATAATATAGCTCTTACAGTAGGGTTACAATATAGCTCTTACAGTAAATTAAAATATAGTCTTACAGGATGGGTAGGTTATAATATAGCTCTTACGGTAGGTTATAATACAGCTCTTACAGTAGAATTATAATATAGTCTTACAGGGTGGAGTAGGTTATAATATAGCTCTTACAGTGGTTACAATATAGCTCTTACAGTAAAATTAAAATATAGTCTTACAGGATGGGTAGGTTATAATATAGCTCTTACAGTAAATTAAAATATAGTCTTGGGATGGGTAGGTTATAATATAGCTCTTTGTGTAGGTTATAATACAGCTCTTACAGTATATTATAATATAGTCTTACAGGATGGAGTAGGTTATAATATAACTCTTACAGTAGGTTACAATATAGCTCTCACAGTAAATTATAATATAGTCTTACAGGGTGGAGTAGGTTATAATATAGCTCTTACAGTAGGTTATAATAGAGCTCTTACAGTAAATTATAATATAGTTTTACAGGATGGAGTATTTATAATATAGCTCTTACAGTAGGTTATAATACAGCTCTTACAGTAAATTATAATATAGTCTTACAGGGTGGAGTAGGTTATAATATAGCTCTTACAGTAGGTTACAATAGAGCTCTTACAGTAAATTATAATATAGACTTACAGGATGGAGTAGGTTATAATATAACTCTTACAGTAGGTTACAATATAGCTCTTACAATAAATTATAATATAGTTTTTCAGGGTGGAGTAGGTTATAATATAGCTCTTACAGTGGGTTATAATAGAGCTCTTACGGTAAATTATAATATAGTCTTACAGGATGGAGTAGGTTATAATATAGCTCTTACAGTAGGTTACAATACAGCTCTTACAGTAGAATTATAATATAGTCTTACAGGGGTGGGTAGGTTATAATATAGCTTTTACAGTAGGTTACAATACAGCTCTTACAGTAAATTATAATATAGTCTTACAGGATGGAGTAGGTTATAATATAGCTCTTACAGTAGGTTACAATACAGCTCTTACAGTAAATTATAATATATTCTTACAGGATGGAGTAGGTTATAATATAGCTCTTACAGTAAATTATAATATTGTCTTACAGGGTGGGGAAGGTTATAATATAGCTCTTACAGTAGGTTACAATAGAGCTCTTATGGTAAATTATAATATAGTCTTACAGGGTGGAGTAGGTTCTAATATAGCTATTACAGTATGTTACAATAGAGCTCTTACAGTAAATTATAATATAGTCTTACAAGGTGTAGTAGGTTATAATATAGCTCTTACACTAGGTTACAATAGAGCTCTTACAGTAAATTATAATATAGTCTTACAGGGTGGAGTAGGTTATAATATAACTCTTACTGTAGGTTACAATAGAGCTCTTACAGAAAATTATAATATAGTCTTACAGGGTGGAGTAGGTTATAATATAGCTTTTACAGTAGGTTACAATAGAGCTCTTACAGTAAATTATAATATAGTCTTACAGGGTGGAGTAGGTTATAATATAGCTCTTACAGTAGGTTACAATATAGCTCTTACAGTAAATTATAATATTGTCTTACAGGGTGGAGAAGGTTATAATATTATGCTTACTGTAGGTTACAATAGAGCTCTTACAATAAATTATAATTAATCTTACAGGGTGGGGTAGGTTATAATATAGCTCTTACAGTAGGTTACAATACAGCTCTTACAGTAAATTATAATATATTCTTACAGGATGGAGTAGGTTATAATATAGCTCTTACAGTAAATTATAATATTGTCTTACAGGGTGGGGAAGGTTATAATATAGCTCTTACAGTAGGTTACAATAGAGCTCTTATGGTAAATTATAATATAGTCTTACAGGGTGGAGTAGGTTCTAATATAGCTATTACAGTATGTTACAATAGAGCTCTTACAGTAAATTATAATATAGTCTTACAAGGTGTAGTAGGTTATAATATAGCTCTTACACTAGGTTACAATAGAGCTCTTACAGTAAATTATAATATAGTCTTACAGGGTGGAGTAGGTTATAATATAACTCTTACTGTAGGTTACAATAGAGCTCTTACAGAAAATTATAATATAGTCTTACAGGGTGGAGTAGGTTATAATATAGCTCTTACAGTAGGTTACAATAGAGCTCTTACAGTAAATTATAATATAGTCTTACAGGGTGGAGTAGGTTATAATATAGCTCTTACAGTAGGTTACAATATAGCTCTTACAATAAATTATAATTAATCTTACAGGGTGGGGTAGGTTATAATATAGCTCTTACAGTAGGTTACAATAGAGCTCTTATGGTAAATTATAATATAGTCTTACAGGGTGGTGTAGGTTATAATATAACTCTTACAGTAGGTTACAATAGAGCTCTTATGGTAAATTATAATATAGTCTTACAGGGTGGGGTAGGTTATAATATAGCTCTTACAATAGGTTACAATAGAGCTCTTATGGTAAATTATAATATTGTCTTACAGGGTGGGGTAGGTTATAATATAGCTCTTACAGTAGGTTACAATATAGCTCTTACAGTATATTATAATATAGTCTTACAGGATGGAGTAGGTTATAATATAACTCTTACAGTAGGTTACAATATAGCTCTTACAGTAAATTATAATATAGTCTTACAGGGGTGGAGTAGGTTATAATATAGCTCTTACAGTAGGTTATAATAGAGCTCTTACAGTAAATTATAATATAGTCTTACAGGGTGGAGTAGGTTATAATATAGCTCTTACAGTAGGTTATAATACAGCTCTTACAGTAAATTATAATATAGTCTTACAGGGTGGAGTAGGTTATAATATAGCTCTTACAGTAGGTTACAATATAGCTCTTACAGTAAATTAAAATATAGTCTTACAGGATGGAGTAGGTTATAATATAGCTCTTACAGTAGAATTTAAATATAGTCTTACAGGATGGGTAGGTTATAATATAGCTCTTACAGTAGGTTATAATACAGCTCTTACAGTATATTATAATATAGTCTTACAGGATGGAGTAGGTTATAATATAACTCTTACAGTAGGTTACAATATAGCTCTTACAGTAAATTATAATATAGTCTTACAGGGTGGAGTAGGTTATAATATAGCTCTTACAGTAGGTTATAATAAAGCTCTTACAGTAAATTATAATATAGTCTTACAGGGTGGAGTAGGTTATAATATAGCTTTTACAGTAGGTTACAATATAGCTCTTACAGTAAATTATAATATAGTCTTACAGGATGGGTAGGTTATAATATAGCTCTTACAGTAGGTTATAATACAGCTCTTACAGTAAATTATAATATAGTCTTACAGGATGGAGTAGGTTATAATATAGCTCTTACAGTAGGTTACAATATAGCTCTTACAGTAAATTATAATATAGACTTACAGGATGGAGTACGTTATAATATAGCTCTTACAGTAGGTTATAATAGAGCTCTTACAGTAAATTATAATATAGTCTTACAGGGTGGAGTAGGTTATAATATAGCTTTTACAGTAAATTATAATATAGTCTAACAGTAGGTTATAATATAGCTCTTACAGTAGGTTACAATATAGCTCTTACAGTAAATTAAAATATAGTCTTACAGGATGGAGTAGGTTATAATATAGCTCTTACAGTAGGTTATAATACAGCTCTTACAGTAAATTATAATATAGTCTTACAGGGTGGAGTAGGTTATAATATAGCTCTTACACTAAATTAAAATATAGTCTTACAGGATGGAGTAGGTTATAATATAGCTCTTACAGTAGGTTATAATAGAGCTCTTACAGTAAATTATAATATAGTCTTACAGGGTGGGTAGGTTATAATATAGCTTTTACAGTAAATTATAATATAGTCTAACAGTAGGTTATAATATAGCTCTTACAGTAGGTTACAATATAGCTCTTACAGTAAATTAAAATATAGTCTTACAGGATGGAGTAGGTTATAATATAGCTCTTACAGTAGGTTATAATACAGCTCTTACAGTAAATTATAATATAGTCTTACAGGGTGGAGTAGGTTATAATATAGCTCTTACAGTAGGTTACAATATAGCTCTTACAGTAAATTAAAATATAGTCTTACAGGATGGAGTAGGTTATAATATAGCCCTTACAGTAAATTAAAATATAGTCTTACAGGATGGAGTAGGTTATAATATAGCTCTTACAGTAGGTTATAATACAGCTCTTACAGTATATTATAATATAGTCTTACAGGATGGAGTAGGTTATAATATAACTCTTACAGTAGGTTACAATATAGCTCTTACAGTAAATTATAATATAGTCTTACAGGGTGGAGTAGGTTATAATATAGCTCTTACAGTAGGTTATAATAGAGCTCTTACAGTAAATTATAATATAGTCTTACAGGGTGGAGTAGGTTATAATATAGCTTTTACAGTAGGTTACAATATAGCTCTTACAGTAAATTATAATATAGTCTTACAGGATGGGTAGGTTATAATATAGCTCTTACAGTAGGTTATAATAGAGCTCTTACAGTAAATTATAATATAGTCTTACAGGGTGGAGTAGGTTATAATATAGCTTTTACAGTAAATTATAATATAGTCTAACAGTAGGTTATAATATAGCTCTTACAGTAGGTTACAATATAGCTCTTACAGTAAATTAAAATATAGTCTTACAGGATGGAGTAGGTTATAATATAGCTCTTGCAGTAGGTTATAATACAGCTCTTACAGTAAATTATAATATAGTCTTACAGGGTGGAGTAGGTTATAATATAGCTCTTACAGTAGGTTACAATATAGCTCTTACAGTAAATTAAAATATAGTCTTACAGGGTGGAGTAGGTTATAATATAACTCTTACTGTAGGTTACAATAGAGATCTTACAGAAAATTATAATATAGTCTTACAGGGTGGAGTAGGTTATAATATAGCTCTTACAGTAGGTTACAATAGAGCTCTTACAGTAAATTATAATATAGTCTTACAGGGTGGAGTAGGTTATAATATAGCTCTTACAGTAGGTTACAATATAGCTCTTACAGTAAATTATAATATTGTCTTACAGGGTGGAGAAGGTTATAATATTATGCTTACTGTAGGTTACAATAGAGCTCTTACTGTAAATTATAATTAGTCTTACAGGGTGGGGTAGGTTATAATATAGCTCTTACAGTAGGTTACAATAGAGCTCTTATGGTAAATTATAATATAGTCTTACAGGGTGGGGTAGGTTATAATATAGCTCTTACAGTAGGTTACAATAGAGCTCTTATGGTAAATTATAATATTGTCTTACAGGGTGGGGTAGGTTATAATATAGCTCTTACAGTAGGTTACAATATAGCTCTTACAGTAAATTAAAATATAATCTTACAGGATGGAGTAGGTTATAATACAGCTCTTACAGTAAATTATAATATAGTCTTACAGGGTGGAGTAGGTTATAATATAGCTCTTACAGTAGGTTACAATATAGCTCTTACAGTAAATTAAAATATAGTCTTACAGGATGGAGCAGGTTATAATATAGCTCTTACAGTAGGTTATAATACAGCTCTTACAGTATATTATAATAAAGTCTTACAGGATGGAGTAGGTTATAATATAACTCTTACAGTAGGTTACAATATAGCTCTTACAGTAAATTATAATATAGTCTTACAGGGTGGAGTAGGTTATAATATAGCTCTTACAGTAGGTTATAATAGAGCTCTTACAGTAAATTATAATATAGACTTACAGGATGGAGTAGGTTATAATATAACTCTTACAGTAGGTTACAATATAGGTCTTACAGTAAATTATAATATAGTCTTACAGGGTGGAGTAGGTTATAATATAGCTCTTACAGTAGGTTATAATACAGCTCTTACGGTAAATTATAATATAGTCTTACAAAATGGAGTAGGTTATAATATAGCTCTTACAGTAGGTTACAATACAGCTCTTACAATAAATTATAATATAGTGTTACAGGGTGTAGTAGGTTATAATATAGCTTTTACAGTAGGTTACAATACAGCTCTTACAGTAAATTATAATATAGTCTTACAGGATGGAGTAGGTTATAATATAGCTCTTACAGTAGGTTACAATACAGCTCTTACAGTAAATTATAATATAGTCTTACAGAATGGAGTAGGTTATAATATAGCTGTTACAGTAGGTTACAATACAGCTCTTACAGTAGGTTACAATACAGCTCTTACAGTAAATTATAATATAGTCTTACAGGGTGGAGTAGGTTATAATATAGCTCTTACAGTAGGTTACAATAGAGCTCTTACAGTAAATTATAATATAGTCTTACAGGGTGGAGTAGGTTATAATATTACGCTTACTGTAGGTTACAATAGAGCTCTTACAGTAAATTATAATATAGTCTTACAGGGTGGTGTAGGTTATAATATAACTCTTACAGTAGGTTACAATAGAGCTCTTATGGTAAATTATAATATAGTCTTACAGGGTGGGGTAGGTTATAATATAGCTCTTACAGTAGGTTACAATAGAGCTCTTACAGTAAATTATAATATAGTCTTACAGGGTGGGGTAGGTTATAATATAACTCTTACAGTAGGTTACAATAGAGCTCTTACAGTAAATTATAATATTGTCTTACAGGGTGGAGTAGGTTATAATATTACGCTTACTGTAGGTTACAATAGAGCTCTTACAGTAAATTATAATATAGTCTTACAGGGTGGTGTAGGTTATAATATAACTCTTACAGTAGGTTACAATAGAGCTCTTATGGTAAATTATAATATAGTCTTACAGGGTGGGGTAGGTTATAATATAGCTCTTACAGTAGGTAACAATAGAGCTCTTATGGTAAATTATAATATAGTCTTACAGGGTGGGGTAGGTTATAATATAACTCTTACAGTAGGTTACAATAGAGCTCTTACAGTAAGTTACAATAGAGCTCTTACAGTAAATTATAATATAGTCTTACAGGGTGGAGTAGGTTATAATATAGCTCTTACAGTAGGTTACAATAGAGCTCTTACAGTAAATTATAATATAGTCTTACAGGGTGGGGTGGGTTATAATATAACTCTTACAGTAGGTTACAATAGAGCTCTTATGGTAAATTATAATATAGTCTTGCAGGGTGGGGTAGGTTATAATATAGCTCTTACAGTAGGTTACAATAGAGCTCTTACAGTAAATTATAATATAGACTTACAGGATGGAGTAGGTTATAATATAACTCTTACAGTAGGTTACAATATAGCTCTTACAATAAATTATAATATAGTCTTAGAGGGTGGAGTAGGTTATAATATAGCTCTTACAGTGGGTTATAATAGAGCTCTTACAGTAAATTATAATATAGTCTTACAGGATGGAGTAGGTTATAATATTGCTCTTACAGTAGGTTACAATACAGCTCTTACGGTAAATTATAATATAGTCTTAGAGGATGGAGTAGGTTATAATATAGCTCTTACAGTAGGTTACAATACAGCTCTTACAGTAAATTATAATATAGTCTTACAGGGTGGAGTAGGTTATAATATAGCTCTTACAGTAGGTTACAATAGAGCTCTTACAGTAAATTATAATATAGTCTTACAGGGTGGAGTAGGTTATAATATTACGCTTACTGTAGGTTACAATAGAGCTCTTACAGTAGAATTATAATATAGTCTTACAGGGTGGGGTAGTTTATAATATAGCTCTTACAGTAGGTTACAATAGAGCTCTTACAGTAAAATTATAATATAGTCTTACAGGGTGGAGTAGGTTATAATATAGCTCTTACAGTAGGTTACAATATAGCTCTTACAGTAAATTATAATATTGTCTTACAGGGTGGGGAAGGTTATAATATAGCTCTTACAGTAGGTTACAATAGAGCTCTTATGGTGAATTATAATATAGTCTTACAGGGTGGAGTAGGTTATAATATAGCTCGTACAGTATGTTACAATAGAGCTCTTACAGTAAATTATAATATAGTCTTAGAGGGTGTAGTAGGTTATAATATAGCTCTTACACTAGGTTACAATAGAGCTCTTACAGTAAATTATAATATAGTCTTACAGGGTGGAGTAGGTTATAATATAACTCTTACTGTAGGTTACAATAGAGCTCTTACAGAAAATTATAATATAGCCTTACAGGGTGGAGTAGGTTATAATATAGCTCTTACAGTAGGTTACAATAGAGCTCTTACAGTAAATTATAATATAGTCTTACAGGGTGGAGTAGGTTATAATATAGCTCTTACAGTAGGTTACAATATAGCTCTTACAGTAAATTATAATATTGTCTTACAGGGTGGAGAAGGTTATAATATTATGCTTACTGTAGGTTACAATAGAGCTCTTACAGTAAATTATAATAAAGACTTACAGGATGGAGTAGGTTATAATATAACTCTTATAGTAGGTTACAATATAGCTCTTACAATAAATTATAATATAGTCTTACAGGGTGGAGTAGGTTATAATATAGCTCTTACAGTGGGTTATAATAGAGCTCTTACGGTAAATTATAATATATTCTTACAGGATGGAGTAGGTTATAATATAGCTCTTACAGTAGGTTACAATACAGCTTTTACAGTAAATTATAATATAGTCTTACAGGATGGAGTAGGTTATAATATAGCTCTTACAGTAGGTTACAATATAGCTCTTACGGTAAATTATAATATAGTCTTACAGGATGGAGTAGGTTATAATATAGCTCTTACAGTAGGTTACAATACAGCTCTTACAGTAAATTATAATATAATCTTACAGGGTGGAGTAGGTTATAATATAGCTCTTACAGTAGGTTACAATAGAGCTCTTACAGTAAATTATAATATAGTCTTACAGGGTGGAGTAGGTTATAATATTACGCTTACTGTAGGTTACAATAGAGCTCTTACAGTAAATTATAATATAGTCTTACAGGGTGGGGTAGGTTATAATATAGCTCTTACAGTAGGTTACAATAGAGCTCTTACAGTAAATTATAATATAGTCTTACAGGGTGGAGTAGGTTATAATATAGCTCTTACAGTAGGTTACAATATAGCTCTTACAGTAAATTATAATATTGTCTTACAGGGTGGGGAAGGTTATAATATAGCTCTTAGAGTAGGTTACAATAGAGCTCTTATGGTAAATTATAATATAGTCTTACAGGGTGGAGTAGGTTATAATATAGCTCTTACAGTATGTTACAATACAGCTCTTACAGTAAATTATAATATAGTCTTACAGAATGGAGTAGGTTATAATATAGCTGTTACAGTAGGTTACAATACAGCTCTTACAGTAGGTTACAATACAGCTCTTACAGTAAATTATAATATAGTCTTACAGGGTGGAGTAGGTTATAATATAGCTCTTACAGTAGGTTACAATAGAGCTCTTACAGTAAATTATAATATAGTCTTACAGGGTGGAGTAGGTTATAATATTACGCTTACTGTAGGTTACAATAGAGCTCTTACGGTAAATTATAATTAGTTTTACAGGGTGGGGTAGGTTATAGTATAGCTTTTACACTAGGTTACAATATAGCTCTTACAGTAAATTATAATATTGTCTTACAGGGTGGAGTAGGTTATAATATTACGCTTACTGTAGGTTACAATAGAGCTCTTACAGTAAATTATAATATAGTCTTACAGGGTGGTGTAGGTTATAATATAACTCTTACAGTAGGTTACAATAGAGCTCTTATGGTAAATTATAATATAGTCTTACAGGGTGGGGTAGGTTATATTATAGCTCTTACAGTAGGTTACAATAGAGCTCTTATGGTAAATTATAATATAGTCTTACAGGGTGGGGTAGGTTATAATATAACTCTTACAGTAGGTTACAACAGAGATCTTACAGTAAATTATAATATATTCTTACAGGGTGTAGTAGGTTATAATATTACGCTTACTGTAGGTTACAATAGAGCTCTTACGGTAAATTATAATTAGTCTTACAGGGTGGGGTAGGTTATAATATAGCTCTTACAGTAGGTTACAATAGAGCTCTTACAGTAAATTATAATATAGTCTTACAGGGTGGAGTAGGTTATAATATAGCTCTTACAGTAGGTTACAATAGAGCTCTTACAGTAAATTATAATATTGTCTTACAGGGTGGGGAAGGTTATAATATAGCTCTTACAGTAGGTTACAATAGAGCTCTTATGGTAAAATTATAATATAGTCTTACAGGGTGAAGTAGGTTATAATATAGCTCTTACAGTAAGTTACAATACAGCTCTTACAGTAAATTATAATATAGTCTTACAGAATGGAGTAGGTTATAATATAGCTGTTACAGTAGGTTACTATAGAGCTATTGCAGTAAATTATAATATAGTCTTACAGGGTGGAGTAGGTTATAATATAGCTCTTACACTAGGTTACAATATAGCTCTTACAGTAAATTATAATATTGTCTTACAGGGTGGGGAAGGTTATAATATAGCTCTTACAGTAGGTTACAATAGAGCTCTTATGGTAAATTATAATATAGTCTTACAGGGTGAAGTAGGTTATAATATAGCTCTTACAGTATGTTACAATACAGCTCTTACAGTAAATTATAATATAGTCTTACAGAATGGAGTAGGTTATAATATAGCTGTTACAGTAGGTTACAATAGAGCTCTTACAGTAAATTATAATATAGTCTTACAGGGTGGTGTAGGTTATAATATAACTCTTACAGTAGGTTACAATAGAGCTCTTATGGTAAATTATAATATAGTCTTACAGGGTGGGGTAGGTTATATTATAGCTCTTACAGTAGGTTACAATAGAGCTCTTATGGTAAATTATAATATAGTCTTACAGGGTGGGGTAGGTTATAATATAACTCTTACAGTAGGTTACAATAGAGCTCTTACAGTAAATTATAATATAGTCTTACAGGGTGGAGTAGGTTATAATATAGCTCTTACAGTAGGTTACAATAGAGCTCTTACAGTAAATTATAATATAGTCTTACAGGGTGGGGTGGGTTATAATATAACTCTTACAGTAGGTTTCAATAGAGCTCTTATGGTAAATTATAATATAGTCTTACAGGGTGGGGTAGGTTATAATATAGCTCTTACAGTAGGTTACAATAGAGCTCTTACAGTAAATTATAATATAGACTTACAGGATGGAGTAGGTTATAATATAACTCTTACAGTAGGTTACAATATAGCTCTTACAATAAATTATAATATAGTCTTACAGGGTGGAGTAGGTTATAATATAGCTCTTACAGTGGGTTATAATAGAGCTCTTACAGTAAATTATAATATAGTCTTACAGGATGGAGTAGGTTATAATATAGCTCTTACAGTAGGTTACAATACAGCTCTTACGGTAAATTATAATATAGTCTTACAGGATGGAGTAGGTTATAATATAGCTCTTACAGTAGGTTACAATACAGCTCTTACAGTAAATTATAATATAGTCTTACAGGGTGGAGTAGGTTATAATATAGCTCTTACAGTAGGTTACAGTAGAGCTCTTACAGTAAATTATAATATAGTCTTACAGGGTGGAGTAGGTTATAATATTACGCTTACTGTAGGTTACAATAGAGCTCTTACGGTAAATTATAATTAGTCTTACAGGGTGGGGTAGGTTATAATATAGCTCTTACAGTAGGTTACAATAGAGCTCTTGCAGTAAATTATAATATAGTCTTACAGGGTGGAGTAGGTTATAATATAGCTCTTACACTAGGTTACAATATAGCTCTTACAGTAAATTATAATATTGTCTTACAGGGTGGGGAAGGTTATAATATAGCTCTTACAGTAGGTTACAATAGAGCTCTTATGGTAAATTATAATATAGTCTTACAGGGTGGAGTAGGTTATAATATAGCTCTTACAGTATGTTACAATAGAGCTCTTACAGTAAATTATAATATAGTCTTACAGGGTGTAGTAGGTTATAATATAGCTCTTACACTAGGTTACAATAGAGCTCTTACAGTAAATTATAATATAGTCTTACAGGGTGGAGTAGGTTATAATATAGCTCTTACACTAGGTTACAATAGAGCTCTTACAGTAAATTATAATATAGTCTTACAGGGTGGAGTAGGTTATAATATAGCTCTTACAGTAGGTTACAATATAGCTCTTACAGTAAATTATAATATTGTCTTACAGGGTGGAGAAGGTTATAATATTATGCTTACTGTAGGTTACAATAGAGCTCTTACGGTAAATTATAATTAGTCTTACAGGGTGGGGTACGTTATAATATAGCTCTTACAGTAGGTTACAATAGAGCTCTTATGGTAAATTATAATATTGTCTTACAGGGTGGGGTAGGTTATAATATAGCTCTTACAGTAGGTTACAATAGAGCTCTTACAGTAAATTATAATATAGACTTACAGGATGGAGTAGGTTATAATATAACTCTTACTGTAGGTTACAATATAGCTCTTACAGTAAATTATAATATAGTCTTACAGGGTGGAGTATGTTATAATATAGCTCTTACAGTGGGTTATAATAGAGCTCTTACGGTAAATTATAATATAGTCTTACAGGATGGAGTAGGTTATAATATAGCTCTTACAGTAGGTTACAATACAGCTCTTACAGTAAATTATAATATAGTCTTACAGGATGGAGTAGGTTATAATATAGCTCTTACAGTAGGTTACAATACAGCTCTTACGGTAAATTATAATATAGTCTTACAGGATGGAGTAGGTTATAATATAGCTCTTACAGTAGGTTACAATACAGCTCTTACAGTAAATTATAATATAGTCTTACAGGGTGGAGTAGGTTATAATATAGCTCTTACAGTAGGTTACAATAGAGCTCTTACAGTAAATTATAATATAGTCTTACAGGGTGGAGTAGGTTATAATATTACGCTTACTGTAGGTTACAATAGAGCTCTTACGGTAAATTATAATTAGTCTTACAGGGTGGGGTAGGTTATAATATAGCTCTTACAGTAGGTTACAATAGAGCTCTTGCAGTAAATTATAATATAGTCTTACAGGGTGGAGTAGGTTATAATATAGCTCTTACACTAGGTTACAATATAGCTCTTACAGTAAATTATAATATTGTCTTACAGGGTGGGGAAGGTTATAATATAGCTCTTAGAGTAGGTTACAATAGAGCTCTTATGGTAAATTATAATATAGTCTTACAGGGTGGAGTAGGTTATATTATAGCTCTTACAGTATGTTACAATAGAGCTCTTACAGTAAATTATAATATAGTCTTACAGGGTGGAGTAGGTTATAATATAACTCTTACTGTAGGTTACAATAGAGCTCTTACAGAAAATTATAATATAGTCTTACAGGGTGGAGTATGTTATAATATAGCTCTTACAGTAGGTTACAATAGAGCTCTTACAGTAAATTATAATATAGTCTTACAGGGTGGAGTAGGTTATAATATAGCTCTTACAGTAGGTTGCAATATAGCTCTTACAGTAAATTATAATATTGTCTTACAGGGTGGAGAAGGTTATAATATTATGCTTACTGTAGGTTACAATAGAGCTCTTACGGTAAATTATAATTAGTCTTACAGGGTGGGGTAGGTTATAATATAGCTCTTACAGTAGGTTACAATAGAGCTCTTATGGTAAATTATAATATAGTCTTACAGGATGGTGTAGGTTATAATATAACTCTTACAGTAGGTTACAATAGAGCTCTTATGGTAAATTATAATATAGTCTTACAGGGTGGGGTAGGTTATAATATAGCTCTTACAGTAGGTTACAATAGAGCTCTTATGGTAAATTATAATATTGTCTTACAGGGTGGGGTAGGTTATAATATAGCTCTTTCAGTAGGTTACAATATAGCTCTAACAGTAAATTAAAATATAGTCTTACAGGATGGAGTAGGTTATAATATAGCTCTTACAGTAGTTTATAATACAGCTCTTACAGTAAATTATAATATAGTCTTACAGGGTGGAGTAGGTTATAATATAGCTCTTACAGTAGGTTACAATATAGCTCTTACAGTAAATTAAAATATAGTCTTACAGGATGGAGTAGGTTATAATATAGCTCTTGCAGTAGGTTATAATACAGCTCTTACAGTATATTATAATATAGTCTTACAGGATGGAGTAGGTTATAATATAACTCTTACAGTAGGTTACAATATAGCTCTTACAATAAATTATAATATAGTCTTACAGGGTGGAGTAGGTTACAATACAGCTCTTACAGTAAATTATAATATAGTCTTACAGGGTGGAGTAGGTTATAATATAGCTCTTACAGTAGGTTACAATAGAGCTCTTACAGTAAATTATAATATAGTCTTACAGGGTGGAGTAGGTTATAATATTTCGCTTACTGTAGGTTACAATAGAGCTCTTACGGTAAATTATAATTAGTCTTACAGGGTGGGGTAGGTTATGATATAGCTCTTACAGTAGGTTAGAATAGAGCTCTTGCAGTAAATTATAATATAGTCTTACAGGGTGGAGTAGGTTATAATATAGCTCTTACACTAGGTTACAATATAGCTCTTACAGTAAATTATAATATTGTCTTACAGGGTGGGGAAGGTTATAATATAGCTCCTACAGTAGGTTACAATAGAGCACTTATGGTAAATTATAATATAGTCTTACAGGGTGGAGTAGGTTATAATATAGCTCTTACAGTATGTTACAATAGAGCTCTTACAGTAAATTATAATATAGTCTTACAGGGTGGAGTAGGTTATAATATAGCTCTTACAGTAGGTTACAATATAGCTCTTACAGTAAATTATAATATTGTCTTACAGGGTGGAGAAGGTTATAATATTATGCTTACTGTAGGTTACAATAGAGCTCTTACGGTAAATTATAATTAGTCTTACAGGGTGGGGTAGGTGATAATATAGCCCTTACAGTAGGTTACAATAGAGCTCTTATGGTAAGTTATAATATAGTCTTACGGGGTGGTGTGGGTTATAATATAACTCTTACAGTAGGTTACAATAGAGCTCTTATGGTAAATTATAATATAGTCTTATAGGGTGGGGTAGGTTATAATATAGCTCTTACAGTAGGTTACAATAGAGCTCTTATGGTAAATTATAATATTGTCTTATAGGGTGGGGTAGGTTATAATATAGCTCTTACAGTAGGTTACAATATAGCTCTTACAGTAAATTAGAATATAGTCTTACAGGATGGAGTAGGTTATAATATAGCTCTTACAGTAGGTTATAATACAGCTTTTACAGTATATTATAATATAGTTTACAGGATGGAGTAGGTTATAATATAACTCTTACAGTAGGTTACAATATAGCTCTTACAGTAAATTATAATATAGTCTTACAGGGTGGAGTAGGTTATAATATAGCTCTTACAGTAGGTTATAATAGAGCTCTTACAGTAAATTATAATATAGTCTTACAGGGTGGAGTAGGTTATAATATATCTTTTACAGTAAATTATAATATAGTCTAACAGTAGGTTATAATATAGCTCTTACAGTAAATTAAAATAAAGTCTTACAGCGTGGAGTAGGTTATAATATAACTCTTACTGTAGGTTACAATAGAGCTCTTACAGAAAATTATAATATAGTCTTACAGGGTGGAGTAGGTTATAATATAGCTCTTACAGTAGGTTACAATAGAGCTCTTACAGTAAATTATAATATAGTCTTACAGGGTGGAGTAGGTTATAATATAGCTCTTACAGTAGGTTACAATATAGCTCTTACAGTAAATTATAATATTGTCTTACAGGGTGGAGTAGGTTATAATATAGCTCTTACAGTAGGTTACAATAGAGCTCTTACAGTAAATTATAATATAGTCTTACAGGGTGGAGTAGGTTATAATATTACGCTTATTGTAGGTTACAATAGAGCTCTTACGGTAAATTATAATTAGTCTTACAGGGTGGGGTAGGTTATAATATAGCTCTTACAGTATGTTACAATAGAGCTTTTATGGTAAATTATAATATTGTCTTACAGGGTGGGGTAGGTTATAATATAGCTCTTACAGTAGTTTAAAATATAGCTCTTACAGTAAATTAAAATATAGTCTTACAGGATGGAGTAGGTTATAATATAGCTCTTACAGTAGGTTATAATACAGCTCTTACAGTAAATTATAATATAGTCTTACAGGGTGGAGTAGGTTATAATATAGCTCTTACAGTAGGTTACAATATAGCTCTTACAGTAAATTAAAATATAGTCTTACAGGATGGAGTAGGTTATAATATAGCTTATACAGTAGGTTATAATAGAGCTCTTACAGTAAATTATAATATAGTCTTACAGGGTGGAGTAGGTTATAATATAGCTTTTACAGTAGGTTACAATATAGCTCTTACAGTAAATTATAATATAGTCTTACAGGCTGGAGTAGGTTATAATATAGCTCTTACAGTAGGTTATAATAGAGCTCTTTCAGTAAATTATAATATAGACTTACAGGATGGAGTAGGTTATAATATAACTCTTACCGTAGGTTACAATATAGGTCTTACAGTAAATTATAATATAGTCTTACAGGGTGGAGTAGGTTATAATATAGCTCTTACAGTAGGTTATAATAGAGCTCTTACGGTAAATTATAATATAGTCTTACAGGATGGAGTAGGTTATAATATAGCTCTTACAGTAGGTTACAATACAGCTCTTACAGTAAATTATAATATAGTCTTACAGGATGGAGTAGGTTATAATATAGCTCTTACAGTAGGTTACAATACAGCTCTTTCAGTAAATTATAATATAGTTTTACAGAATGGAGTATGTTATAATATATCCCTTACCGTAGGTTACAATACAGCTCTTACAGTAGGTTACAATACAGCTCTTACAGTAAATTATAAATAGTCTTACAGGGTGGAGTAGGTTATAATATAGCTCTTACAGTAGGTTACAATAGAGCTCTTACAGTAAATTATAATATAGTCTTACAGGGTGGAGTAGGTTATAATATTACGCTTACTGTAGGTTACAATAGAGCTCTTACAGTAAATTATAATTAGTCTTACAGGGTGGGGTAGGTTATAATATAGCTCTTACACTAGGTTACAATATAGCTCTTACAGTAAATTATAATATTGTCTTACAGGGTGGAGTAGGTTATAATATTACGCTTACTGTAGGTTACAATAGAGCTCTTATGGTAAATTATAATATAGTCTTACAGGGTGGAGTAGGTTATAATATAGCTCTTACAGTAGGTTACAATAGAGCTCTTGCAGTAAATTATAATATAGTCTTACAGGGTGTAGTAGGTTATAATATAGCTCTTACACTAGGTTACAATAGAGCTCCTACAGTAAATTATAATATAGTCTTACAGGGTGGAGTAGGTTATAATATAACTCTTACTGTAGGTTACAATAGAGCTCTTACAGAAAATTATAATATAGTCTTACAGGGTGGAGTAGGTTATAATATAGCTCTTACTGTAGGTTACAATAGAGCTTTTACAGTAAATTATAATATAGTCTTACAGGGTGGAGTAGGTTATAATATAGCTCTTACAGTAGGTTACAATATAGCTCTTGCAGTAAATTATAATATTGTCTTACAGGGTGGAGAAGGTTATAATATTATGCTTACTGTAGGTTACAATAGAGCTCTTACGGTAAATTATAATTAGTCTTACAGGGTGGGGTAGGTTATAATATAGGTCTTACAGTCGGTTACAATAGAGCTCTTATGGTAAATTATAATATAGTCTTACAGGGTGGATTAGGTTATAATATAGCTCTTACAGTAGGTTACAATAGAGCTCTTACAGTAAATTATAATATAGTCTTACAGTGTGGTGTAGGTTATAATATAACTCCTTCAGTAGGTTACAATAGAGCTCTTATGGTAAATTATAATATAGTCTTACAGGGTGGGGTAGGTTATAATATAACTCTTACAGTAGGTTACAATAGAGCTCTTACAGTAAATTATAATATAGTCTTACAGGGTGGGGTAGGTTATAATAGAGCTCTTACGGTAGGTTACAATAGAGCTCTTATGGTAAATTATAATATAGTCTTACAGGGTGGGGTAGGTTATAATATAGCTTTTACAGTAGGTTACAATAGAGCTCTTATGGTAAATTATAATATAGTCTTACAGAGTGGGGTAGGTTATAATATAGCTCTTACTGTAGGTTACAATAGAGCTCTTACGGTAAATTATAGTTAATTATATTTTAATTACTGCAATTAGTTAATTACTGTAATAAAGATTTTACAGCATGTTATAATATAATTTTTACAGAGTGGAGTAGGTTATAATATAGCTCTTACAGTAGGTTATAATATAGCTCTTACAGTAGGTTACAATAGAGCTCTTACAGTAAATTATAATATAGTCTTACAGTAGGTTATAATATAGCTCTTACAGTAGGTTATAATATAGCTCTTTATTTGCTAGTGTACGAATATCTTTAATGTTTTATTAGATAACTGAAAAAACTTATATAAGTTTTTCTTATTGAAAACTACCTTATCTCTTATGAGTAATACTTTACTGTATTGTGTGAAATTACTTTCTAATTTGGCAAACGTACTCGAAACTCTCGAAACTAGCAGTCGGGTATTATGTTGCACTGTGAAAAGTGAGGTGATTAGCTAATTCTACTGCCTTACTTTAAAATCATATTAGCTAGATGAAACCTTAGGTACGATGTTACATTGTGTAGAACGAGCTTATTTACTGATTTAAAATCCTGAACTTGGCTCAGACACTGTGAAGATAGTCGGTCTTAACTGCTGCACCTCATGAATGAATAGACATCGAAGTCTATGATTCGCTGTGGAGATAGCAAACAACAACAAATGTCCATTCATGGTCATGATGGTCATCCAAAATTGGCATATCGTAGAATTTTTCGAAAAACTTTGGTCTTTGAGAAGAAATAGGTAGACTTCACCTCAGACCATTCTAACATATGAGCATCATATAATGTTTGATTTCCAGACGGGCCATTTGATTAGGGTGCTGGACTCGTAATCCGAGGATCACGGGTTCGAATCTCCGTCCTACCAAACATGCGTTAGAATGTTAGGATAGATTATACTATTCGTTTGTAAAATGTAGATCAAGAGTTGGCGGTGGGTGGTGATGACTAACTGCCATTCCTCTAATCTCACACTGTTAAATTAGAGATGGCTAGCGCAGATGGCCCTTGTGCAGCTTTGTGCAAAAAACAACAAACTAATTTCCAGTAAAAATAGATTATCCATTCCGCCAAAAAAAACAGACACCTAATCTGCACGACAGACTAAACTGTAATCTTCAGAGGAGACAGAATTTCCAATAATGAAGTGGTTACGAAAACCTAATGTTGAAACTGATTGAAAATAGACATTTGGAATATGGGAAAACAAAGAGATAAAAAAAGCACATGAAAAATTACGAACATACAGCCATAATTTCTGTATCAAAGGAAAGCATATCATTGATATGACAAAGAATAGTTCTCACGATACAATACGACTCCTCATACATTAAATACCAAACACAAGACAACAAGAGCATCTTCTATCATCAGCATCCAGTAATAAAAGAAGGTAACTGGTAAGTAATTATACTTAGTTGATTTAAAAACATTTCACGAGACCGAATTTAATAAGAGAAAATCCATATAACCTCTATTGTACTGACCTTTTAGCAATAGGTCATGTCAAAGGTCTCTGATTGAAATAAAAATATATCAGAACAATTACAGATTAGGTAATAATATATCAGTTTTAGTTACTACTATAGTGTTCTGTAAAATGTATCAGTTTTAGTTACTACTATAGTGTTCTGTAAAATGTATCAGTTTTAGTTACTACTATAGTGTTCTGTAAAATGTATCAGTTTTAGTTACTACTATAGTGTTCTGTAAAATGTATCAGTTTTAGTTACTACTATAGTGTTCTGTAAAATGTATCAGTTTTAGTTACTACTATAGTGTTCTGTAAAATGTATCAGTTTTAGTTACTACTATAGTGTTCTGTAAAATGTATCAGTTTTAGTTACTACTATAGTGTTCTGTAAAATGTATCAGTTTTAGTTACTACTATAGTGTTCTGTAATATGTATCAGTTTTAGTTACTACTATAGTGTTCTGTAATATGTATCAGTTTTAGTTACTACTATAGTGTTCTGTAATATGTATCAGTTTTAGTTACTACTACAGTGTTTTATAAAATGTATCAGTTTTAGTCACTACTATAGTGTTTTATAAAATGTATCAGTTTTAGTTACTACTATAGTGTTTTGTAAAATGTATCAGTGTTAGTTACTACTATAGTGTTTTATAAAATGTATCACTTTCAGTTACTACTATAGTGTTTTGTAAAATGTATCAGTTTTAGTTACTACTATAGTGTTCTGTAATATGTATCAGTTTTAGTTACTACTACAGTGTTTTATAAAATGTATCAGTTTTAGTTACTACTATAGTGTTTTATAAAATGTATCAGTTTTAGTTACTACTATAGTGTTCTGTAATATGTATCAGTTTTAGTTACTACTACAGTGTTTTATAAAATGTATCAGTTTTAGTTACTACTATAGTGTTTTATAAAATGTATCAGTTTTAGTTACTACTATAGTGTTCTGTAATATGTATCAGTTTTAGTTACTACTACAGTGTTTTATAAAATGTATCAGTTTTAGTCACTACTATAGTGTTTTATAAAATGTATCAGTTTTAGTTACTACTATAGTGTTTTGTAAAATGTATCAGTGTTAGTTACTACTATAGTGTTTTATAAAATGTATCACTTTCAGTTACTACTATAGTGTTTTGTAAAATGTATCAGTTTTAGTTACTACTATAGTGTTCTGTAAAATGTATCAGTTTTAGTTACTACTATAGTGTTCTGTAAAATGTATCAGTTTTAGTTACTACTATAGTGTTCTGTAAAATGTATCAGTTTTAGTTACTACTATAGTGTTCTGTAAAATGTATCAGTTTTAGTTACTACTATAGTGTTCTGTAAAATGTATCAGTTTTAGTTACTACTACAGTGTTTTATAAAATGTATCAGTTTTAGTTACTACTATAGTGTTCTGTAATATGTATCAGTTTTAGTTACTACTATAGTGTTCTGTAATATGTATCAGTTTTAGTTACTACTATAGTGTTCTGTAAAATGTATTAGCTTTAGTTACTACTACAGTGTTTTATAAAATGTATCAGTTTTAGTTACTACTATAGTGTTTTATAAAATGTATCAGTGTTAGTTACTACTGTAATTTTGCTGTTAAAATGGTGTATCATGATTACGCTGTAAGAGTGATGGTCAAATTTGTTCTGACAAACGTAGCTCAAGAGTTGGCGGTGGGTCCTGTTGCCAAACCGTTTTCTGTCTAACTTATCGGTTCAAAATTAGCGATGGCTGTGTGTAATTAAACCTTGTATATCCAGCATTACGTGAAATTCTGAAATAAAAAAAACGAACAAATGCAGTTTAGGAGACGCCATTTTTTATTGTCTGACTTCAATACTTGTTTACTTTTACTTTACAGGTGATACTCGCCAAGTTAGTAGTTTTTACATTTGTTGATTTGTGTATTTTTGGTTATATTATATTTAATGATTAACACTCCTACGAAAAGTGGGGCCTAATAGGCCCCAGAGCAACTTGAAAGGTTATTAATATTAGGCTAATAAATTTGTATTTAAATGAAATTGAAATGTAAATGAAACTTTTCGTAGGAGTGTTAATTATATGTTCGCTTATCTCGTGACAAACGTGGTGTGAAACTGTTATTTTTAAAACTAGGAATCCCCGGATGTTAATGACATTTTATATTTTCGTTTAAATACTGCAACACCATGTTTTCGAAAAACATTGTGTTTGTTGCTTTACGTATATTCACTTAAGCATTTATCAGAATGTAACGAAACAGAGGAATAGCACAACTTAGAATGTAAATATATTCGTATGTGTGTGCACCGTGTATTGCCAGCTGTAAATGGATTAATGCGAGATTAAGAGAATTATAAAATAGGAGTAGTGGGGGTCAAGGGTCAGGAAGAAATGTGGTTTGAAATTCTAATTTATTATGAACAGAGACAAGTGAAAACGAACACTATAAAGATTGTGTCTATACGTGTTTCGCGGGTCGAATTGTTCACATGTCGTGCCTTAAGCAATTTTTATGTATTTTTTCAGCTGCCTCCCTCACAAAAGCCCAGGAAGGAGTAAACTACAACGAAAGGTTTGATTGGATAGGAGGTAAGAAAGGACTAGGACGCGGTCTTACTAGAAACACCACAAAACTCCTTTATTATAACTTCTTACCATTATATGTTGTTTTTATTTATTACACAATTATTTTATTGTTATGATTAAAACAAATTAAATTGTTTTATAGAATGTTTTATAATTATTTAGTAATTACGAAACTTTGCTACAGAAGAAGAGAACCAAATAAATATCTCTTCACTCCCCCATTGTCCGTCTTTTCATCTTTATAGTATTAGTTCTATGTACTACAAAAAGGGTGACCTGTTTAACCAATGAGATGCAGCGATATTTAGTTGTGTAAGCACGTGATATACCGGTTCTTACGTTTAACTGACCTCGAGAGGGCAAAGAAAGTGAATCAAACAAAGTGAAAAAAATGGAAACAACAACGCTTATTTACAAACGCTAGCAGTGTGTCGTATAATCAGGATTGACGAATGGTTATCTTTATGTTGCATGTAGTTTGCTTACACTTCAATAAAGGTAATTATAACGATTTTTTTGAGTTTGTGACAATAAGGTTCAACGCTCTGCAACTAAGTTGTAAGATCATGTAAACATACTGTTGGGAAGGGCGTAGCTTCTTACGAGCAGTCAATTATCTAATTTCTTTTATAAGGAAACATAAAAATGTTTTGGTTTTGTTATAAAAAATGAAAAACCGGTGACCTACTTTCTTCTCTATATGTTTAAATAGTTATCTGTAGGTACAATCTGTAATGCTTTATAAATCTTAGAGTTCTACCTATAGTAGAACATGGTTTATAATGTAATACACTCTCTGTACAAACTGTTACTATGTTTTTATTTAGAATACTCTCAAAATACAAGCTGTCACTATGTTCTATTATGTAAACTACTAAGTACAAGTTCTTACTATGTTCTATTATGTAAACTACTAAGTACAAGTTCTTACTATGTTTTATTATGTAAACTATCGTCTAAGTACAAGTTCTTACTATGTTTTATTATGTAAACTATCGTCTAAGTACAAGTTCTTACTATGTTTTATTATGTAAACTATCGTCTAAGTACAAGTTCTTACTATGTTTTATTATGTAAACTACCGTCTAAGTACAAGTTCTTACTATGTTTTATTATGTAAACTACCGTCTAAGTACAAGTTCTTACTATGTTTTATTATGTAAACTACCGCCCAAAGTAGAAACAAATGAAAATTAATAACTAAACGTTCTTGAACAGTGAAAATCGGACAATTACACGTCTTCCACCTTTAAAGGTCTTCCAGTTGACGTACTCCAGAGCACACAATAGAAAAAGAAAACCTCGTTTCGATAACAACCATGTTTAGCTTGGTTAGTCTCAATGCCCTGTGGTTAAACACATAATAAACGAGGGTGGACCTCATATGTTTTCAATTACGTATCTGCTTCTTTAAATATTATTATTATAAATCACTTAAGAAAGCACGAAAAGTGACTAATTTTCTGGGTGGATGAATACGCTTGTGGCTTGGAAGTTAACACCGAAAGTAGTTAATGGAATTCGTGATGACAAGAAACCCACTTGAAGTAAAAATTTATTTCAGGACGGGTGGTGTGGGTAGTAACACTTTTTTTTTTAGTAAAAGTTGATGGAATGTCGATCCTCTCACGTGCCTACGATTTCAGTCTGCGCGAGGTAACACTTAAAGAAGTCGATTTTTGTTCGTATTTTTATTATTGCGCTAGTAACTAAAACCAAAAAATACACTGCTCTAATCTTTATTTTACTTAAAGGTTATTACATATTACTGCCTTTTAAATTAAGATCTACGTCCGTTATGGAGTTTCCACTATCACTTCCTGTCCCTCGGTGGGACAGTGATAACTTTCTGGACTTAAAAGTGTAAAATCTAGGGTTCGATTCCCCGCCGTGGACATAGTAGACAGCTCAATGGGGCTTTGATCTGAAATAAATAAACTGTTAGTGCAATAGAAAGTTGAAACTCGCTGAATGTTATACCTTGTGATGATAGAATGCTGTGTCAGCGTCATAACATCCATACCCTTCAACACCTTGGACATTTTAGTACTTTAAGTTTGTAGGTTAGCCTAGTGTTGATTATTATCATAACATCCATACCCTTCAACACCTTGGACATTTTAGTACTTTAAGTTTGTAGGTTAGCCTAGTGTTGATTATTATCATAACATCCATACCCTTCAACACCTTGGACATTTTAGTACTTTAAGTTTGTAGGTTAGCCTAGTGTTGATTATTATCATAACATCCATACCCTTCAACACCTTGGACATTTTAGTACTTTAAGTTTGTAGGTTAGCCTAGTGTTGATTATTATCATAACATCCATACCCTTCAACACCTTGGACATTTTAGTACTTTAAGTTTGTAGGTTAGCCTAGTGTTGATTATTATCATAACATCCATACCCTTCAACACCTTGGACATTTTAGTACTTTAAGTTTGTAGGTTAGCCTAATGTTGATTATTATCATAACATCCATACCCTTCAACACCTTGGACATTTTAGTACTTTAAGTTTGTAGGTTAGCCTAATGTTGATTATTATCATAACATCCATACCCTTCAACACCTTGGACATTTTAGTACTTTAAGTTTGTAGGTTAGCCTAATGTTGATTATTATCATAACATCCATACCCTTCAACACCTTGGACATTTTAGTACTTTAAGTTTGTAGGTTAGCCTAATGTTGATTATTATCATAACATCCATACCCTTCAACACCTTGGACATTTTAGTACTTTAAGTTTGTAGGTTAGCCTAATGTTGATTATCAGCGAGCTGCATCGCATCTGATTGTTTTTCACTAAATTATGTAAAAATGACCACTTTACATGATTAAGGTTAAGTAAGTCATCTGTTGATGTGATGATAGCCAAAAAGCAGGTAATGATTTCGATGCCTTATATACAAAGGGTCCGAAATAAATACTTCAAAAACAACGTTGAATAGCTTTGTTGTTGTTTGTAATAATAACAAATATTTATTATAAATACAAATAGTTGTTCTGTACGTTTTGTTCGTATTTCTTTATGAACACCTGCTATAAGAGCTGTTCATTCATCAACTCTTGACTTGTTACAAAGAGCTATCTTCTAATAGGATGGAGCACCATCCATCTTTGATCGAATTGTTAAAGTGTTTTTAAACCAAACTTTCCCAGAGCGTTGGATTGATAGGAGAGAGCCTATAAGCCCCTTTAGATTTCCATCTGTAGGGTGTTTTGAAAACAATAAAACTTGAGAACTTCAATATGTGTTTCATGTTGTCCATCATGTTGTCCATTTCTACTGCTGTGTTGAAAAATGTTTTCATCGAATTTAAACTCATGATTAAATAAATTATAGCGAATGATGTAAGACATCTAGAATCTCACTAGTTATTAAAATTAACCACCTACTTCGTGTAATATTATTATCGCAAATAGCAATGAAGTTAAATTTAACTTTATTTTTTATATATTTACTTTCGGACACCTATGTGTGTGTGTGTGTGTATATATATATATCAAAGCAGTAATAGTATTGTGTAGGTTGCCACGGAAACAATCATCATGTTGTTATGGTTACAGCAACAGAGATCAGAGAAGGATACAGAGAAGCATTAGTCAAAGGGTTACCTCTTCCAATCTTAACGATTGCTGAATACCTGAGTCAGGATCTGGAGGGGTTTTGTTGGGGTCGTCGTTACCGCATGGCCGGATATTACTCTTACATCCTACTTTGGTAA
The DNA here is from genome assembly GCF_004210375.1 of Tachypleus tridentatus. Taxonomy (NCBI): domain Eukaryota; kingdom Metazoa; phylum Arthropoda; class Merostomata; order Xiphosura; family Limulidae; genus Tachypleus; species Tachypleus tridentatus. The sequence goes on along the minus strand of NC_134836.1, from coordinate 125,374,430 downwards.
GTTTCACTCATCCAAATTTGAAATAGCTTTAAAAGAGATTTATTGTGATCGGTCTTTCTCTCTTACTATCGAAATAAAAGTTTCCCTGTAACGAATCAGTCTTGTTATCTTCCATTTCAATCAAACTCGTTTCTGCTGTTGTAAACTAATAAGTATGGAATATTGAATAGACAAGGTGAACATTGTGCGTGTTAAACCAACACGTGCACGAAGTATTTACTGGGAAAAGTGAGTGTTGTACGTATTAAACCAAGATGTACACGTGGTAATTACTGCGCAAAGTTAACATTGTACGTGTTAGATCAACACGTATATGGAGTAGTTACTGTACAAGGTGAACGTTGTTAATTTTTCCAGAGTGTTGTTAAAGTGAATGTTCATTAAGTGATATAGACCGTGAATGTTTTGCACTGTAAGGTAAGGACCGTTTAAATAAAAGTTGCTTGTTCATTACACACAATAATTACTACATGTTAATTAGTTCACATACTTACCACTAGTTTGTTTTTACACCAAACAGCCATTAACGGTAATAACATTTAAACACATTGTGTTGATTCTTACGCTAAATTACTGGCTACTATTTATAGTACTTTGGTTTTTAAATTGTGCATTAATACTTACAATGAGTACCCACGAGGTGTTATAAATGTAGTTTACTGTGTACTAACTTCTTACACTCTCTAACCACCAGTTATAGCTTCCTGCTCCAACTGCTTGTTCCTTGTGGATAACTTCACTACTTCAGAGATTTTATTAATAATAGAAGGTATTAGTTTTAAACAGTGAGGCCCTAATGAAGATGTTTCTTCAAAGTGTCATTGGTGTTTTGTGATACTACTGAGGCTTGTGAGGTGTAATAGAACTTTGATGGTTTGGTTAAAGTACATCCTGTAACCAACCTTAATCATACGTTTTGATGGTTTGGTTAAAGTACATCCTGTAACCAACCTTAATCATACGTTTTGATGGTTTGGTTAAAGTACATCCTGTAACCAACCTTAATCATACGTTTTGATGGTTTGGTTAAAGTACATCCTGTAACCAACCTTAATCATACGTTTTGATGGTTTGGTTAAAGTACATCCTGTAACCAACCTTAATCATACGTTTTGATGGTTTGGTTAAAGTACATACTGTAACCAACCTTAATCATACGTTTTGATGGTTTGGTTAAAGTACATCCTGTAACCAACCTTAATCATACATTTTGATGGTTTGGTTAAAGTACATCCTGTAACCAACCTTAATCATACGTTTTGACGGTTTGGTTAAAGTACATCCTGTAACCAACCTTAATCATACGTTTTGATGGTTTGGTTAAAGTACATCCTGTAACCAACCTTAATCATACGTTTTGATGGTTTGGTTAAAGTACATCCTGTAACCAACCTTAATCATACGTTTTGATGGTTTGGTTAAAGTACATCCTGTAACCAACCTTAATCATGCGTTTTGATGGTTTGGTTAAAGTACATCCTGTAACCAACCTTAATCATGCGTTTTGATGGTTTGGTTAAAGTACATCCTGTAACCAACCTTAATCATGCGTTTTGATGGTTTGGTTAAAGTACATCCTGTAACCAACCTTAATCATACGTTTTGATGGTTTGGTTAAAGTACATCCTGTAACCAACCTTAATCATACGTTTTGATGGTTTGGTTAAAGTACATCCTGTAACCAACCTTAATCATACGTTTTGATGGTTTGGTTAAAGTACATCCTGTAACCAACCTTGATCATACGTTTTGATGGTTTGGTTAAAGTACTTCCTGTAACCAACCTTAATCATAGAAAAGCACTCGCACTTATTATCGATGATGAAATGGTTAAAACTTTGGTAAGATATAACAAAATGACGTTTTTCAGTTGCAATTTTAGTGTTTTTATGTCTTTGGTAACTCTTGTTATCCTGATATAGATGGTTAGTTGACTGTCAGATATTATCTCTAGGTACTTCAGTGTTTGTTTCTTTCCAGAGCGATGTTTGTATCCTCAAAGAATGGTGGTGGGTAATTTGTCCTCATCAGCAAGTGTGTTGTTGAGTGTCCAAAGCAAGATGTATCACAATAATTATGCTTCTCCATTTGATAGTCCTCTTATTAGGTAGTTGAATATTGCTTTTGATTTTAGCTTTACTAGAGCCTTTACACCATGATGTTGTCAGCAAAAGTTGGCACATAACATCTGGTTGGATTGTCGAGATAGACTAGATTCATGTTGTAGGTTTTGAAGATAACTGGCGAAAGTGACCAACATTGATGTTAATTTGTCTAACTACCATTTTACACACTTCATGATGCATCTTGTGGTAACTATTACAACTAAGACTTAAGTTACATAAGTTATATTGATATTTATTGTTATATTGGACTTTATTGTGGGCAGTTTCCAGATATAAAGCTACTACCATTGTGTTCTTACCAGTTTCAAAGAAGTCTCACTTATCAACTGCAAATTCAGGAACTTTGATCAGTGTTTGTGATCCATCTATTGATGACTGTAACAGTGGATCAGTTTGATAGACAAACCTTTTTTGCTATAGTCTTCTCTGATGTATTTTCAATGGTGTTTTGTAAGAAAATAATTTGTTAGCCTTTAAGACCACAGAAAGCCCTTCGCAAATTTGCTTAAGGACTTAATAATAGTATCAGCATATATTTCAGGGGTGCTATCCATTAATGAGTTATAATGGTACTCCAACACTGATTTCAACAAGATGGCTTCTTTAAGTTTTTAAAAGCGGGTATTATTAAATCATATTGACCTGTAGTTCCAGATTGAGATCTATTTATGATTCTGTGCATCTCGTCCAAGATAAAGATATATTTCATATCTAAATGTAGATTTGTAGATAACTTGAGACTATTCATCCATGATGACATTGGTTTAATGTATTTGCACGTAAGGCCTTGCCTTAGTTTTTCATCTGGAATAACGTAATCTTCGTAAGTGATGGTCATTACCATTTTTATATATTTATATACTGCACATTTAAGTTCATGTGTCGTATTTGGAAACTTATCTCCTGTAGAGAACACAGGATCTATAAGGGTACAATGCTTGTCTCTTGAATATTTTGGTAATGCCTAAGACTCTAACAAAGTCTGGATTTGATTGTATACTTTCTTGGCTTTATCAGTGTCATTGTTGAATCAGTCTGGGTTTTTCCTCTTGTAAAGGTTGCTGTCTTGACTTTGTTCTGGCAAAAAAAGAACCCCTTGTATAGGTTTCTAAATTGTTTTGTTCTGCTACTCCATTCAGTCTTTACATATATACCTTACACAAGAGGTGATGACGGATAACTTCATATCTCCTGTGTCAGGTAAAGATTGTTATCAAGGTGAGGTTAGTAAAAATCAGGTATATAGAAGAGTCTCTGTCACCTTGATTTTTAGCAGTTATTGATGGTCCATTCGAGTTAATCGGTATAAACTTGTCAGTTATACTGAAGAATATAATCTAAACCATCAATGTTTTCATTCATCCATATCTCGTGAAGCAAGAGAGGCCTGACAATGAAGTATCCTACCACTAGTTGTCAGACAGGGGTCAACAATGTCTATCACGATGTGTCGCCTTTCTTCCATACATTAACACGGCGGTGATTCGAATATATGGGTACCTTCAGATGAGGTACCTGGTGGTTTGTAGCTTGCAATAGTGATTGTCCCACTGAGAACTGTCGCAACTGTTCATAACAAGTGCAGATGAAAGCCAAGAAGTGTGTGTAATAACGTGACAACCAGATGATACCTGCTATATCCAGTGCCAACTGGGATTTTCGTCCAGTACTAAACCTCTCCAGGAATATACTGGATTATGTTTGCAACAGATGTCGCTGTCACGTCGAATTGCAATGCCATCCCAGCTTTTGCGTAATTATTTGGGATGAAGTCTACCCTAGAGACAGTTAATTCCTCAAGGTCAGATGTCTTGAAAGAGTTACAATATCACAAACTTTGCATACCTCCAAGACACAGTAATATCTCCTGACATTCCATTAACCTGTTGATAAAGTCTGCTGGAGTTTCTATACATTTTTCGTACATACTTCAATTTTCTTGTTTTAAATTTTCTTCTGGTGGTCAGTTGAGGTCTTCCACTGCGTGCATAAACTTCGTTATTTCCAGAACGTCCGCCAGGTGCTATGTTTTAATCGTTGTTTATAAGCAATACATTAACAAACTGCTCTTGAGAACTGTTATTTATCCACTGGAAGAAGCGTATGATGGTCCAGCTCAGAATTACATCTTCATGTTGTTTCTATCCTTTAGTAATGGTGTGATGATTTGTCAACCTGACGCGGTACATCTTCATGTTGTTTCTATCCTTTAGTAATGGTGTGATGATTTGTCAACCTGACGCGGTACATCTTCATGTTGTTTCTATCCTTTAGTAATGGTGTGATGATTTGCCAACCTGACGCGGCATGGCCAAGTGGTTAAGGCACTCGACTCGTAATCTGGAGTTCGTAGGCTTCAATCCCCGTCACACCAAATATGCTCGGCCTTTCAGCCGTGGAGACGTTATAAAGTGACGGTCAATCCCACTATTCCTTGATAAAAGAGTAACCGAAGACTTGGCGGCGGGTGGTGATGGCTAGTTGCCTTCCTTTTAGTCTTACACTGCTATATTAGGGACGGTTAGCGCAGATAGCCATCGTGTAGCTTTGCGCGAAATTCAAACCAAACCAATTTCTCAACCTCGCGGACATATGCAGACACTATCTGTTTTATCTTGTAGATCTAAGCAGTATTGGTTGTAGGCCTATAGATGTACCTAATATTCAACTCACAGTCACAGTAGTTGCAATCAAAAGTGAACACTGTGTATATATAACTGACATACACTAACGTTGTACTAACGACTATAACTGAACTAATAGTAACACAAAGGAAGCTTAAGCCAAAAGTGCATGACAGATTTGGTGACAACTGGTTCAGCAATTGACCAGTTTAAAGCGGGCACTATTGGAAAGGCTAGGTCCGAAGTCTGCTACTCATGTCATAAGAGTACGTACCGAGTTTGGTAACAAATGGTTCAGCGGTTCGCAAGCTGCAAAGAACACGCACACCCAAAGACTTTTTTGAAATTGTGTTGTTTTTTTTTCTCACACTAATCTCACAACAGTGGCGTTACGCGACACGGAAGTTTTTGTTTGTAAAGAGTTTCTGTTTGAGGTCCGTGTTATTCTTTATGTTTTTTGGGATAACGAATTCTCTAAGTACAATCAAAAGGACACGCCATGTTCATTTCGCGCTCTTTTTTTCTACTTGTCCCGATGAGTCGACATATTTGTTCTGGGACAGTTGTTAGAACCAGAGATCAAGTCCATCGACTCATGGGGACAATTTTTAGAACCAGAGATCAAGTCTGTCGACTCATGGGGAAAGTTTTCAGAATCAGAGATCAAGTCTGTCGACTCATGGGGACAGTTTTCAGAATCAGAGATCAAATCTGTGGACTCATGAGGACAGTTTTCAGAACCAGAGATCAAGTCTGTCGACTCCTGGGGACAGTTTTCAGAACTAGAGATCAAGTCTGTCTACTCATGGGGACAGTTTTCAGAACCAGAGATCAAGTCTGTCGACTCGTGGGGACAGTTTTCAGAACCAGAGATCAAGTCCGTCGACCTATGGGGACAGTTTTCAGAACCAGAGATCAAGTCTGTCGACTTATGGGGACAGTTTTCAGAACAAGAGATCAAGTCTGTCGACTCATGGGGACAATTTTTAGAACCAGAGATCAAGTCTGTCGACCTATGGGGACAGTTTTCAGAACCAGAGATCAAGTCTGTCGGCTCCTGGGGACAGTTTTCAGAACCAGAGATCAAGTCTGTCGACTCATGGGGACAATTTTTAGAACCAGAGATCAAGTCTGTCGACTCATGGGGACAGTTTTCAGAACCAGAGATCAAGTCTGTCGACTCCTGGGGACAGTCTTCAGAACCAGAGATCAAGTCTGTCGACTCCTGGGGACAGTCTTCAGAACCAGAGATCAAGTCTGTCGACTTACGGAGACAGTTTTTAGAACCAGAGATCAAGTCTGTCGACTCCTAGGAACAGTTTTCAGAACGAGAGATCAAGTCTGTCAACTCCTGGGGACAGTTTTCAGAACCAGAGATCAAGTCTGTCGACTTATGGGGACAGTTTTTTAGAACCAGAGATCAAGTCTGTCGACTCATGGGGACAGTTTTCAGAACCAGAGATCAAGTCTGTCGACTCATGGGGACAGTTTTCAGAACCAGAGATCAAGTCTGTCGACTTATGGGGACAGTTTTTAGAACCAGAGATCAAGTCTGTTGACTTATGGGGACAGTTTTCAGAACCAGAGATCAAGTCTGTCGACTCATGGGGACAGTTTTTAGAACCAGAGATCAAGTCTGTCGACTTACGGAGACAGTCTTCAGAACCAGAGATCAAGTCTGTCGACTTATGGGGACAGTTTTTTAGAACCAGAGATCAAGTCTGTCGACTCCTGAGGACAATTTTCAGAACCAGAGATCAAGTCTGTCGACTTACGGAGACAGTTTTTAGAACCAGAGATCATGTCTGTCGACTCATGGGGACAGTTTTCAGAACCAGAGATCACGTCTGTTGACTCATGGGGACAGTTTTCAGAACCAGAGATCACGTCTGTCGATTCACGGGGACAGTTTTCAGAACCAGAGATCACGACTGTCGACTCATGGGGACAGTTTTCAGAATCAGAGATCACGTTTGTCGACTCATGGGGACAATTTTTAGAACCAGAGATCGAGAGTGTCGACTCGTGGGGACAGTTTTCAGAACCAGAGATCGAGAGTGTCGACTCGTGGGGACAGTTTTCAGAACCAGAGATCGAGAGTGTCGACTCGTGGGGACAGTTTTCAGAACCAGAGATCGAGAGTGTCGACTCGTGGGGACAGTTTTCAGAACCAGAGATCGAGAGTGTCGACTCATGGGAACAGTTTTCAGAACCAGAGATCGAGAGTGTCGACTCATGGGAACAGTTTTCAGAACCAGAGATCGAGAGTGTCGACTCGTGGGGACAGTTTTCAGAACCAGAGATCGAGAGTGTCGACTCATGGGGACAATTTTTAGAACCAGAGATCAAGTCTGTCGACTCATGGGGACAGTTTTCAGAACCAGAGATCACGTCTGTCGACTCGTGGGGACAGTTTTTAGAACCAGAGATCAAGTCTGTCGACTCGTGGGGACAGTTTTTAGAACCAGAGATCGAGAGTGTCGACTCGTGGGGACAGTTTTCAGAACCAGAGATCGAGAGTGTCGACTCGTGGGGACAGTTTTCAGAACCAGAGATCAAGTTTGTCGACTCATGGGGACAAGTAGAAACAAGATAAAAGAACGCAATTAACGTGGCTTTTCGTTCTGGTTGCACTTGATATCTGGTTCTAAACACTGTAATAAAGAGTAAGTTTGAGAAGACAAACAAGGACTGGTTTAAAGACTGAACTTTTTAAACATAATGATCTTACTATGTGTAACATGGGAGTCAGTTTAATGTTAACCTGTGTAACATCAGAGTCAGTTTTTAGATCGACCTGTGTAACATCAGAGTCAGTTTTAATGTTAGTTTCAACAATATGTACATTTTCGTTTTCTGTGATGAATTACCTGTTTCTACGTACGGACAACTTGTTGTATTTGTAGATTTAATCTTTCAATGTAAACAATAGTTCATTGTAACATTAGCATTATTAACGTCAAACCGTTGGGTCATACAGTGCAAAACAATAAGCTCTAGAAAACTTACTTGTTTTCAGTTGTCTTAAGGTTTCTTTTATTAATGTTATATAGTTCCTGTAGAGTACACTGTTCTCTCGGTTTATTAATGTTATATAGTTTCTGTAGAGTACACTGTTCTCTCGGTTTATTAGTGTTATATAGTTTCTGTAGAGTACACTGTTCTCTGGGTTTATTAATGTTATATAGTTCCTCTAGAGTACACTGTTCTCTCGGTTTATTAATGTTATATAGTTTCTGTAGAGTACACTGTTCTCTCGGTTTATTAATGTTATATAGTTTCTGTAGAGTACACTGTTCTCTCGGTTTATTAGTGTTATATAGTTTCTGTAGAGTACACTGTTCTCTCGGTTTATTAATGTTATATAGTTTCTGTAGAGTACACTGTTCTCTCGGTTTATTAGTGTTATATAGTTTCTGTAGAGTACACTGTTCTCTCGGTTTATTAATGTTATATAGTTTCTGTAGAGTACACTGTTCTCTCGGTTTATTAATGTTATATAGTTTCTGTAGAGTACACTGTTCTCTGGGTTTATTAGTGTTATATAGTTTCTGTAGAGTACACTGTTCTCTCGGTTTATTAGTGTTATATAGTTTCTGTAGAGTACACTGTTCTCTCGGTTTATTAATGTTATATAGTTTCTGTAGAGTACACTGTTCTCTGGGTTTATTAGTGTTATATAGTTTCTGTAGAGTACACTGTTCTCTCGGTTTATTAGTGTTATATAGTTTCTGTAGAGTACACTGTTCTCTCGGTTTATTAGTGTTATATAGTTTCTGTAGAGTACACTGTTCTCTCGGTTTATTAGTGTTATATAGTTTCTGTAGAGTACACTGTTCTCTGGGTTTATTAGTGTTATATAGTTTCTGTAGAGTACACTGTTCTCTGGGTTTATTAGTGTTATATAGTTTCTGTAGAGTACACTGTTCTCTGGGTTTATTAGTGTTATATAGTTTCTGTAGAGTACACTGTTCTCTGGGTTTATTAGTGTTATATAGTTTCTGTAGAGTACACTGTTCTCTGGGTTTATTAGTGTTATATAGTTTCTGTAGAGTACACTGTTCTCTCGGTTTATTAGTGTTATATAGTTTCTGTAGAGTACACTGTTCTCTCGGTTTATTAGTGTTATATAGTTCCTGTAGAGTACACTGTTCTCTCGGTTTATTAGTGTTATATAGTTTCTGTAGAGTACACTGTTCTCTGGGTTTATTAGTGTTATATAGTTCCTGTGGTGTACACTGTTCTCTCGGTTTATTAATGTTATATAGTTTCTGTAGAGTACACTGTTCTCTCGGTTTATTAGTGTTATATAGTTTCTGTAGAGTACACTGTTCTCTCGGTTTATTAGTGTTATATAGTTTCTGTAGAGTACACTGTTCTCTCGGTTTATTAGTGTTATATAGTTCCTGTAGAGTACACTGTTCTCTCGGTTTATTAGTGTTATATAGTTTCTGTAGAGTACACTGTTCTCTCGGTTTATTAGTGTTATATAGTTTCTGTAGAGTACACTGTTCTCTCGGTTTATTAGTGTTATATAGTTTCTGTAGAGTACACTGTTCTCTCGGTTTATTAGTGTTATATAGTCCCTGTAGAGTACACTGTTCTCTGGGTTTATTAATGTTATATAGTCCCTGTAGAGTACACTGTTCTCTGGGTTTATTAATGTTATATAGTCCCTGTAGAGTACACTGTTCTCTGGGTTTATTAATGTTATATAGTTTCTGTAGAGTACACTGTTCTCTCGGTTTATTAGTGTTATATAGTTTCTGTAGAGTACACTGTTCTCTCGGTTTATTAGTGTTATATAGTCCCTGTAGAGTACACTGTTCTCTCGGTTTATTAGTGTTATATAGTCCCTGTAGAGTACACTGTTCTCTCGGTTTATTAGTGTTATATAGTCCCTGTAGAGTACACTGTTCTCTCGGTTTATTAGTGTTATATAGTTTCTGTAGAGTACACTGTTCTCTCGGTTTATTAGTGTTATATAGTTTCTGTAGAGTACACTGCTCTCTCGGTTTATTAATGTTATATAGTTCCTCTAGAGTACTCTGTTCTCTGGGTTTATTAGTGTTATATAGTTTCTGTAGAGTAATCTGTTCTCTCGGTTTATTAATGTTATATAGTTTCTGTAGAGTACACTGTTCTCTGGGTTTATTAGTGTTATATAGTTTCTGTAGAGTACACTGTTCTCTGGGTTTATTAGTGTTATATAGTTTTTGTAGAGTACACTGTTCTCTCGGTTTATTAGTGTTATATAGTTTCTGTAGAGTACACTGCTCTCTCGGTTTATTAATGTTATATAGTTCCTGTAGAGTACACTGTTCTCTCGGTTTAACTTTATGACGTAGTGTTCGAATTTTGTAAAGAACTTGAGCTCAACTGATAGATTTTCATGAAGTTTTGAGGTAAATTAATATACAGACCAAAGTTAAGCAACGGATTTGTTGAGAAAATTACTTTAATTCCTTGTTCGTATGAATAACTAGATTAAACTAGTCAGTAATAGATATGTAGTAGTGAACTTGTATATTAAACTAGTCAATAATAGATATGTAATAGTGAGCTTGTATATTAAACTAATCAAAAACAGATATGTAATAGTGAGCTTGTATATTAAACTAGTCAATAATAGATATGTAACAGTGAAATTCTATATTAAACTAGTCAATAATAGATATGTAATAGTGAGCTTGTATATTAAACTAATCAATAATAGATATGTAATAGTGCACTTCTATATTAAACTAGTCAATAATAGATATGTAATAGTGAACTTCTATATTAAACTAGTCAATAATAGATATGTAGTAGTGAACTTGTATATTAAACTAGTCAATAATAGATATGTAATAGTGAAATTCTATATTAAACTAATCAATAATAGATATGTAGTAGTGAACTTGTATATTAAACTAGTCAATAATAGATATGTAATAGTGAAATTCTATATTAAACTAATCAATAATAGATATGTAGTAGTGAACTTGTATATTAAACTAGTCAATAATAGATATGTAATAGTGAAATTCTATATTAAACTAATCAAAAACAGATATGTAATAGTGAGCTTGTATATTAAACTAGTCAATAATAGATATGTAACAGTGAAATTCTATATTAAACTAGTCAATAATAGATATGTAATAGTGAGCTTGTATATTAAACTAATCAATAATAGATATGTAATAGTGCACTTCTATATTAAACTAGTCAATAATAGATATGTAATAGTGAACTTCTATATTAAACTAGTCAATAATAGATATGTAATAGTGCACTTCTATATTAAACTAGTCAATAATAGATATGTAATAGTGCACTTCTATATTAAACTAGTCAATAATAGATATGTAATAGTGAACTTGTATATTAAACTAGTCAATAATAGATATGTAGTAGTGAACTTGTATATTAAACTAGTCAATAATAGATATGTAATAGTGAGCTTGTATATTAAACTAATCTATAATAGATATGTAATAGTGAACTTGTATATTAAACTAGTCAATAATAGATATGTAATAGTGAACTTGTATATTAAACTAGTCAATAATAGATATGTAATAGTGAACTTCTGTATTAAACTAGTCAATAATAGATATGTAATAGTGAGCTTGTATATTAAACTAGTCAATAATAGATATGTAATAGTGAGCTTGTATATTAAACTAGTCAATAATAGATATGTAATAGTGAGCTTGTATATTAAACTAGTCAATAGTAGATATGTAATAGTGAACTTGTATATTAAACTAATCAATAATAGATATGTAATAGTGAGCTTGTATATTAAACTAGTCAATAATAGATATGTAATAGTGAACTTGTATATTAAACTAGTCAATAATAGATATGTAATAGTGAACTTGTATATTAAACTAGTCAATAATAGATATGTAATAGTGAACTTGTATATTAAACTAGTCAATAATAGATATGTAATAGTGAACTTGTATATTAAACTAGTCAATAATAGATATGTAATAGTGAAATTCTATATTAAACTAGTCAATAATAGATATGTAATAGTGAAATTCTATATTAAACCAGTCAATAATAGATATGTAATAGTGAGCTTATATAATAAACTAGTCAATAATAGATATGTAATAGTGAACTTGTATATTAATCTAGTCAATAATAGATATGTAATAGTGAACTTGTATATTAATCTAGTCAATAATAGATATGTAATAGTGAAATTCTATATTAAACTAGTCAATAATAGATATGTAATAGTGAACTTCTGTATTAAACTAGTCAATAATAGATATTTAATAGTGAAATTCCATATTAAACTAGTCAATAATAGATATGTAATAGTGAACTTGTATATTAAACTAATCAATAATAGATATGTAATAGTGCACTTCTATATTAAACTAGTCAATAATAGATATGTAATAGTGAACTTCTATATTAAACTAGTCAATAATAGATATGCAATAGTGAACTTGTGTATTAAACTAATCAATAATAGATATGTAATAGTGAACTTCTGAAATGTTTAATCCGCTGTTCATAATGTTGTAAGTTTCCATAGAAACGTTCATTCACTCTGCTGTTGTAGGGGGGAGTAAAGAGAAATGATAGCACAGCCATTCGACACAGCTTATTCTTAATGCAAAACCTAACTATTCTGTGTTTTCTTCGGTCTGATGGATTTGTCAAATATTTTACTGTGATTGAGATAGTTATTTAGAGCAGAACGCGTAATACACTCCACGTTCGTACAACAGCTATAGAGAGATGTGGTTTAAATCCCACTTTTATGTTAAGGAAAGCGTGACGACACAAACAGTGGCACTGTTTCATTACGGATAAAAGAAAATACGAAATAAAACTAAATACAGTTTCAAGTACCTTAAAAATAACTGGGAAATATTTTGACGAAGCCACGTGAATTATAAATTACTTAGTCATGTGACCACAACATCGGGTACATTTTAAGGGGGCGTTTCCTATATTAAAAGCTTATCGAACTCTTAAATATGAATCGTTAATGTGATAAGGAAACTGGAATTATTAACCTGGTAGTTCAGTGAAGCAGTGTGGTTTATAATAGAGGGCGTTTTACTTTTTTCTTTTCTTTTTAAGAAGAGAATGTGAAAAACTTCAGATCGTAATATATATTAAGACAGTGAGTTTATTACTTTGAATGGTTCTGTTCTCGAAAGTCAGTGAATGAGTTTACCGATCATTAACTATTAACAACTCACTGTCAAACACATAAAGTTTGAAACTAAGAAAATATAGTGTATTAGTTTCTTTTATCCAAATGGGCTTTTCGTCCTGTTCTAGATAGGCTGAAGCTTCTGGCATATAATCCGCAAGACGGATTTAAATACTAAGCAATGACGTCATAGGGGATGCCAAAGGTTTCCATGGTAATACTTATCCTTGTTCAGTTGATAAAAGTTATAAAAGTGTGTTTTTTGAAAGTACCTCCAAATTTTTATGCCAGAAACTATTATTGAACTACAATTATATAACTTTGAAGAAATGCATATTTCTGGCCATAATATTTTGAAAATAACATTTACTTAAATAACTTAGAGGAGGTTAATTACTAAGGTCCCATTTTGTACCTGAGAATTATTTACACAACGACTCGGAAATTCTGTTGTACTAGAACTGACTACAGATCTAAGAGACATGTTCCCTGATTTCTGTTACGTCTGTTAACTATTTACACAGAACAGAACTATGCACTCGGTTTCCTTGTTTTGCCAGAACTGACCACAGAACATGAGAATAAATGTGCTTAGGTTCCTGTTACGTTTGACAACTATTCACATAGATTAGGGCTAAGCACTGATATGCCCTGTCTTACCTGAGAAACTGTCACAGATCTGAGAGATAAGTACTCAGCTGTCCTGTTGTGGTATGTGGTTAACAGCAGAGCCAGAGTGCCTTGAGTTACTTCTAAGTTAATAAAAAATGTGATACTGCTTAATTACCAAGAAGGCACTAAGTTCCCACGTGTATCTCTGTAACTGAAAAACAATTACAGAACTTCTGTCAGTGACTCAGGTTTTCTGTCATGTCTAAGAAAATAAATCACAACAGAAGACATGGCTGAGACATGCTGTTCCTATTTATTCCTCAACATTAAAGCAATGAGGACTGTGTGTCCAGGTGTTTTGTCATACGTAAGAACTGACTAAAGAGCTGAGGACTGTGTGTCCAGGTGTTTTGTCACATGTAAGAACTGACTAAAGAGCTGAGGACTAAGTGTCCAGGTGTTTTGTCATACGTAAGAACTGACTAAAGAGCTGAGGACTGTGTGTCCAGGTATTTTGTCGTATGTAAAAACTGACTAATGAGCTGAGGACTAAGTGTCCAGGTGTTTTGTCGTATGTAAGAACTGACTAAAGAGCTGAGGACTAAGTGTCCAGGTGTTTTGTCATACGTAATAACTGACTAAAGAGCTGAGGACTGTGTTTCCAGGTATTTTGTCGTATGTAAAAACTGACTAAAGAGCTGAGGACTAAGTGTCCAGGTGTTTTGTCATACGTAAAAACTGACTAAAGAGCTGAGGACGAAGTGTCCAGGTATTTTGTCATACGTAAGAACTGACTAAAGAGCTGAGGACGAAGTGTCCAGGTATTTTGTCGAATGTAAGAACTGACTAAAGAGCTGAGGACTAAGTGTCCAGGTATTTTGTCGTATGTAAGAACTGACTAAAAAGCTGAGGATTAAGTGTCCAGGTATTTTGTCGTATGTAAGAACTGACTAAAGAGCTGAGGACTTAGTGTCCAGGTGTTTTGTCGTATCTGAGAACTAACTACAGTACTGAAGACTTAGTGTCCTGGTGTTTTGTCGTATCTGAGAACCAACTACAGTACTGAGGACTTATTGTCCTGGTGTTTTGTCGTATCTGAGGACTAACTACAGTACTGAGGACTTAGTGTCCTGGTGTTTTGTCGTATCTGAGAACTAACTACAGTACTGAGAACTTAGTGTCCTGGTGTTTTGTCGTATCTGAGAACTAACTACAGTACTGAGAACTTAGTGTCCTGGTGTTTTGTCGTATCTGAGAACTAACTACAGTACTGAGGAGTTAGTGTCCTGGTGTTTTGTCGTATCTGAGAACTAACTGCAGTACTGAGGACTTAGTGTCCAGGTGTTTTGTCGTATCTGAGAACTAACTACAGTACTGAGAACTCAGTGTCCTGGAGTTTTGTCGTATCTGAGAACTAACTACAGTACTGAGGACTTATTGTCCTGGTGTTTTGTCGTATCTGAGAACTAACTACAGTACTGAAAGACTAACTGTCCAGGTATTTTGTCATATCTGAGAACTAACTACAGTACTGAAAGACTAAGTGTCCTTGATATTTGCTCTGAGAAAAATAAAAGCCATGAAGTACAACCATGACACAGTAGAATTTATAATTTTTTTCTGACGTTAGGTATTTATTACCTGTTTGTTTTTCGCCCGCTTTTCTGTGTTTTAATACAGAACAATGTTAAAACTAATTGTGATTCTAGATATAAAATAAACATTCTCATTAAAATTGTCTAAAAATATACACATCAATTCTCGTGACTCTACAGAGATTCAGCCTATCTGGTGTGTCTGTGTGTATACATATACGTTCCTATAATAAGATAAAACCTCTTCAGTTCACGTATTAAACCAGTTAATCAGGACTAGTGAAGAAACTTTGAAAACGGTGGATAATACCGAAAACTTAGTTCAATACTGAAGGTAGCGACTTTAATGCAACAACAGATGTTCTGTGAAAATCATGGAGAGTGAATGATTGTTAAATGTTTAATATCCGCCACGTTTCTAATTTAGCAATTACTGAAAAAAACCAAACAAGATTAAACAGAAAAAAATGTTTACAAAACTAAGTGGTTATGGGTTGAGTTCATTCGTCCTTAAGGACTCTGATAGAAAGTAAACTTTATGAACAAACCTGTACCTTGACAGTAGGTGGTACTGAACGAAATATCCATTACTGATATGGACAAACCAGTAACTTGACAGTAGGTGGTACTGAACGAAATATCCATTACTGATATGGACAAACCATCTTGACAGTAGGTGGTACTGAACGAAATATCCATTACTGATATGGACAAACCATCTTGACAGTAGGTGGTACTGAACGAAATATCCATTACTGATATGGACAAACCAGTAACTTGACAGTAGGTGGTACTGAACGAAATATCCATTACTGATATGGACAAACCATCTTGACAGTAGGTGGTACTGAACGAAATATCCACTACTGATATGGACAAACCAGTAACTTGACAGTAGGTGGTACTGAACGAAATATCCATTACTGATATGGACAAACCATCTTGACAGTAGGTGGTACTGAACGAAATATCCACTACTGATATGGACAAACCATCTTGACAGTAGGTGGTACTGAACGAAATATCCATTACTGATATGGACAAACCATCTTGACAGTAGGTGGTACTGAACGAAATATCCATTACTGATATGGACAAACCATCTTGACAGTAGGTGGTACTGAACGAAATATCCACTACTGATATGGACAAACCAGTAACTTGACAGTAGGTGGTACTGAACGAAATATCCATTACTGATATGGACAAACCATCTTGACAGTAGGTGGTACTGAACGAAATATCCATTACTGATATGGATAAATCATTAACTTGACAGTAGGTGGTACTGAACGAAATATCCACTACTGATATGGACAAACCAGTAACTTGACAGTAGGTGGTACTGAACGAAATATCCATTACTGATATGGACAAACCAGTAACTTGACAGTAGGTGGTACTGAACGAAATATCCAATACTGATATGGACAAACCAGTAACTTGACAGTAGGTGGTACTGAACGAAATATCCACTACTGATATGGACAAACCAGTAACTTGACAGGTGGTACTGAACGAAATATCCATTACTGATATGGACAAACCAGTAACTTGACAGTAGGTGGTACTGAACGAAATATCCATTACTGATATGGACAAACCATCTTGACAGTAGGTGGTACTGAACGAAATATCCACTACTGATATGGACAAACCATCTTGACAGTAGGTGGTACTGAACGAAATATCCATTACTGATATGGACAAACCATCTTGACAGTAGGTGGTACTGAACGAAATATCCATTACTGATATGGACAAACCAGTAACTTGACAGTAGGTGGTACTGAACGAAATATCCATTACTGATATGGACAAACCAGTAACTTGACAGTAGGTGGTACTGAACGAAATATCCATTACTGATATGGACAAACCATCTTGACAGTAGGTGGTACTGAACGAAATATCCACTACTGATATGGACAAACCAGTAACTTGACAGTAGGTGGTACTGAACGAAATATCCATTACTGATATGGACAAACCATCTTGACAGTAGGTGGTACTGAACGAAATATCCACTACTGATATGGACAAACCAGTAACTTGACAGTAGGTGGTACTGAACGAAATATCCATTACTGATATGGACAAACCAGTAACTTGACAGTAGGTGGTACTGAACGAAATATCCATTACTGATATGGACAAATCATTAACTTGACAGTAGGTGATACTGAATGAAATATCCACCATTGGTAGCTGGTTATGAGGTTAGTAATCTTTACATGTGATCTGTTAAAATCCTCAAAAGTCATTGAATTTCTGGATTAGTACCATAACCGACTTTTGGGATCTTCCTTTTTGTTTTAGGCTCCCATCCTTAAATAAGATTAAAACTAAAGAAGATAAAGTCTAATATAGACATTAGACATCACTGATGAGTGGTGTACTTCAGTTGAAACTAAAGAAGGTAAAGTCTAATATAGACATTAGACATCACTGATGAGTGGTGTACTTCAGTTGAAACTAAAGAAGGTAAAGTATAATATAGACATTAGACATCACTGATGAGTGGTGTACTTCAGTTGAAACTAAAGAAGGTAAAGTCTAATATAGACATTAGACATCACTGATGAGTGGTGTACTTCAGTTGAAACTAAAGAAGGTAAAGTCTAATATAGACATTAGACATCACTGATGAGTGGTGTACTTCAGTTGAAACTAAAAAAGATAAAGTTTAATATAGACATTAGACATCACTGATGAGTGATGTACTTCAGTTGAAACTAAAGAAGGTAAAGTCTAATATAGACATTAGACATCACTGATGAGTGATGAACTTCAGTTGAGGAGCACACTGAGAAGGATAAGGGTTAAAAATGGACTTTTATTTTGTTTTTGAATTTCGCGCAAAGCTACTCCAGGGCTATCTGCGCTAGCCATCCCTAATTTAGCAGTGTAAGACTAGAGGGAAGGCAGCTAGTCATCACCACCCACCGCCAACTCTTGGGCTACTCTTTTACCAACGAATAGTGGGATTGACCGTCACATTATAACGCCACCACGACTGAAAGGGTGAGCATGTTTGGAGCGACCGGATTCGAACCCACGACCCTCGGATTACGAGTCGAATGCCTTAACACACTTGTCCATGCCGGACCACTTTTATTTATCAGATGAATTTTTTAACATGAAATTTGAGCCAATTAAGCCACTTTAATCACAATTCTTATGAGTAGAATATCCTGTTTTTAGTATTTCAACTGCCCCAGTATTATCCATGTTATTACATTTAATATCCTAACTCGGTACCCCTTACTAATAAATGAAGTCCTAATTGGTTTATTTAAAGTTACTAATTATACGTAACACATCGTCTTGTTTTAGTTTGGCTAAGATTAGTCTAAAACCAATTCACTTGACTACTGCCCTCACAACTCACAGAATCCTCCTGTATTGTGTTACACAGCAAAAGCGTTTCTTTCTATAACCATTTAAGGTTAGTTAAATAGTTTTAGGCATAAAGTCACGACATGGATTTTCGCAGTTTTCTGTAACGATGTCCTGTACTTATCTCTTCCTCCCACAGGACCGCGTTTGCATTGTGGCTGCTGATGGACATTCTTCTCTGTACTGTTCCAAGATATGGAGCCTTCTGCTTGCAGCTCACGGGAGCTGCCATGTTAGTCACTAACGCCATCTATGCTCTCTTACTGCCTCGTAAGCCTTTAGTCATTCCCTTCGAGGACGGAACCCTAACGTTTGAATATGGATGGTGTTTCTGGCTCGTCCTTGGTACAGGTAAGTCCTTTTGAAATGAATACGTTGGACCTCTTCTCGTTCCTCGTCTAGTTTTACTATAACAACTGCTTTTTTGAAAGGAGACAAAACGTTCATTGAATATAAACAAAAGGTGATTCAATTTTAGGGGACATTTTTAAAGTTATCTATTGGTCACTTCAAGATGTCTAAAAATATTCAAAGTTTGAAAACGAACAAATATCTGTGTGCCTAATTTCAAAATATACTTGCTTTGATTTAGTCTATAGGTTTCTCTCGTACTAACTATAAAGGACCTTCACACCAACAATATGTTTGATATTTTTCGCTGTGATTTAAGTCCAGCTTATCTGTCTTAGGTTAACTTTAGGGTTAGTGATGAGAAGTGTAATTCTCCCTAAACTAATATAACACAATAACACATGTTGATCAAATTGTAGATTAAACTGGACTTACTCTGAACTTAGAGAACAGTAAGTTTATTTATTATGACGCCCTAGTTGTTAACAGTAACATCAAGTTTATTTATTATGACGCCCTAGTTGTTAACAGTAACATCAAGTCACTTTTTTACCACTAAGAAGGTTTGTATGTTTTACATATCGTTCCAACAACTTGCATGTGCACCTACTAAAGTTATACAAAGTAAGTTATAAATTTAAGAAAGGTAAACAAATCTCTTACTAGATCTGTTTGCCCGTGTAAACAGATAAAATTAAAACAAAGTTTTCGATAATTACAATCAAACTGTTGCCCTCCTTCACTACACTGCTTACAGAAGTGTGTGGCACATGTTATTCATTTCACTGCGCGTCGTCCTGTTCGTAAAATTGAGTTTAATGGCTTTGAAAGTTTCATTACTGTTTCAATAGTGTAAAATGGTACAGGAACTTTATCTCGACGCGAATGAGTTGTTACTTATTTCTGCGTTATCTGACGTTTTTTAAAATATAGGTCAGCATCTCGTGACATACTGATTTCGAGTGTTATTAGATGCTTATTGTTAAGATGTGATAATTAACTAATGAACCGTCATCCTCCACGAGCCTATATCGTGACATCGTATTACTTAGTACCTAGTACTAGTATATTGTATAAGACATTAGTTTCATTGTTTTATCCTTGAGTAAAATGAAACAATGTATCGAATTCTTTCACTATATAAGTATATGTAAAGGCGAGTTCAGGCGGAAAGATACCTATTTACATTCCCGTAATCAAAATTAGTTAGAGCAAGATAGAAGACGAACACGTCTACGAAGTGAATGCTCGTGTTGTAACATGGGAAGAAATAGTGACCAATCATAGTTTACAGACTCAAGTGACGACAGCTCACTCACGTGTCAACAACCTTAAGTACGAGATAATCTGTTTGATAAACGTAATAGGTTTTTGTTTTGTTTTTATGGGCCTTTACTTGATAGTATAGGAGATTGTCTCCCCTAACGGAACATTCTAGAACTAATTTAGCGGTACAAACATGACACGAATCAATCAATCATGGGGATATAGGTCTTTTGCCAACTCGGGAGGGTCTGGTTTTTCCTTTCTCCTGTCAGGTATTCTAAACTTGGTTTTAAATAAGCTGATCTGGATGTCGAACAGTTTACACTGAAACTTCTGTTTCAGGGCTATGTCCAGGCCATGTTGTATCTTTCTTGACTTATATTTACTGTGTATTTGTATATGTTCTTTGTAGACGTACAAGAAACTGAATTGTCTAAGGTAGTAACGGTGTTAAGTGTTCTGTGGTTATTTTAATGGTTAGTATTACACTATCATCATGGCTATGGGGTTTTTGTTTGGTGTTAGGAATTCACAGAATATGTTTGTGGCTGCTTCTGTTACCTGGCTTATTCTTTCGTGTTGTTGTGTTTTAGCTGTTGTGTTTTCTGGCTTGTTTTGTCGTGTGGTCAGTTTGAGTGTGCGTGTTTTGCTGCCTATATGTTTAGTAGATTGTTGTCGGTGGTTTCCTCTGTTTGTGTGATTATATTCGTTGTGTGTTAACCATGGGACAGTCTCTGTTTCAGTGTCTTATTGTTGACAGTTGTAAACACTGGGTTTCCATGACTACAGTCGTTTGTACTTTGTCTGTATCAGGATATGGTCCACGTTTAGGACCAGGGAGAGTCAGGTTCAGTGTAAACCACAACCTTCCTCTCTCTTACTGAACCCGAGATAATGACCCTTGTTACGGTGTTGTTGCATCACTTAAAATATGTTAAATTTTGTCCATTATCCACAGTTTTAATTAATGCACCCTCCTCGTGACTTGTCTAATCATGAGGTAGTGTTAACTCGTACATTTTCATTGGCTATTCACAAAGTAGTTCCGATTAGCAGTCATGTATAAACACACATAACCCTATTTTTACATATAAAACCCTTTTAAAATAGAGCTACATTTGTGTTTAGGGTTCAGTTAGCCTACCACTGTTTAACCTGTTTACAGCCTACTAATGATTGGCAGCGTGTGTTTATTTGGTTTGAATTTCGCTCTGGTCGTCCCTAGTATAGAAGTGATGGACTAGAGAGAACGCTGGTCGTCCCTAATTTAGAAATGATGGACCAGAGACAACGCTGGTCGTCCCTAATTTAGAAATGATGGACCAGAGACAACGCCGGTCGTCCCTAATTTAGAAATGATGGACTAGAGACAACACCGGTCGTCCCTAATTTAGAAGTGATGGACTAGAGACAACGCTGGTCGTCCCTAATTTAGAAGTGATGGACCAGAGACAACGCTGGTCGTCCCTAATTTAGAAATGATGGACCAGAGACAACGCTGGTCGTCCCTAATTTAGAAGTGATGGACCAGAGACAACGCTGGTCGTCCCTAATTTAGAAGTGATGGACTAGAGACAACACCGGTCGTCCCTAATTTAGAAAAGATGGACCAGAGACAACGCTGGTCGTCCCTAATTTAGAAATGATGGACCAGAGACAACGTTGGTCGTCAATAATTTAGAAGTGATGGACCAGAGACAACGCTGGTCGTCCCTAATTTAGAAATGATGGACCAGAGACAACGCTGGTCGTCCCTAATTTAGAAATGATGGACCAGAGACAACGTTGGTCGTCAATAATTTAGAAGTGATGGACCAGAGACAACGTTGGTCGTCAATAATTTAGAAGTGATGGACCAGAGACAACGCTGGTCGTCCCTAATTTAGAAGTGATGGACCAGAGACAACGCTGGTCGTCCCTAATTTAGAAATGATGGACCAGAGACAACGCTGGTCGTCCCTAATTTAGAAATGATGGACCAGAGACAACGCTGGTCGTCCCTAATTTAGAAATGATGGACCAGAGACAACGCTGGTCGTCCCTAATTTAGAAATGATTGACCAGAGACAACGCTGGTCGTCCCTAATTTAGAAATGATTGACCAGAGACAACGCTGGTCGTCCCTAATTTAGAAATGATTGACCAGAGACAACGCTGGTCGTCCCTAATTTAGAAATGATGGACCAGAGACAACGCTGGTCGTCCCTAATTTAGAAATGATTGACCAGAGACAACGCTGGTCGTCCCTAATTTAGAAATGATTGACCAGAGACAACGCTGGTCGTCCCTAATTTAGAAGTGATGGACCAGAGACAACGCTGGTCGTCCCTAATTTAGAAGTGATGGACCAGAGACAACGCTGGTCGTCCCTAATTTAGCAGTGATAGACTAGAGACAACGCTGGTCGTCCCTAATTTAGAAATGATTGACCAGAGACAACGCTGGTCGTCCCTAATTTAGAAGTGATGGACCAGAGACAACGCTGGTCGTCCCTAATTTAGCAGTGATAGACTAGAGACAACGCTGGTCGTCCCTAATTTAGCAGTGATAGACTAGAGACAACGCTGGTCGTCCCTAATTTAGCAGTGATGGACTAGAGACAACGCTGGTCGTCCCTAATTTAGCAGTGATAGACTAGAGACAACGCTGGTCGTCCCTAATTTAGCAGTGATGGACCAGAGACAACGCTGGTCGTCCCTAATTTAGCAGTGATGGACCAGAGACAACGCTGGTCGTCCCTAATTTAGCAGTGATGGACCAGAGACAACGCTGGTCGTCCCTAATTTAGCAGTGATAGACCAGAGACAACGCTGGTCGTCCCTAATTTAGCAGTGATGGACCAGAGACAACGCTGGTCGTCCCTAATTTAGCAGTGATGGACTAGAGACAACGCTGGTCGTCCCTAATTTAGCAGTGATGGACTAGAGACAACGCTGGTCGTCCCTAATTTAGCAGTGATAGACTAGAGACAACGCTGGTCGTCCCTAATTTAGCAGTGATAGACTAGAGACAACGCTGGTCGTCCCTAATTTAGCAGTGATGGACTAGAGACAACGCTGGTCGTCCCTAATTTAGCAGTGATAGACTAGAGACAACGCTGGTCGTCCCTAATTTAGCAGTGATGGACCAGAGACAACGCTGGTCGTCCCTAATTTAGCAGTGATGGACTAGAGACAACGCTGGTCGTCCCTAATTTAGCAGTGATGGACTAGAGACAACGCTGGTCGTCCCTAATTTAGCAGTGATGGACTAGAGACAACGCTGGTCGTCCCTAATTTAGCAGTGATGGACTAGAGACAACGCTGGTCGTCCCTAATTTAGCAGTGATAGACTAGAGACAACGCTGGTCGTCCCTAATTTAGCAGTGATGGACCAGAGACAACGCTGGTCGTCCCTAATTTAGCAGTGATAGACCAGAGACAACGCTGGTCGTCCCTAATTTAGCAGTGATAGACTAGAGACAACACTGGTCGTCCCTAATTTAGCAGTGATAGACTAGAGACAACGCTGGTCGTCCCTAATTTAGCAGTGATGGACTAGAGACAACGCTGGTCGTCCCTAATTTAGCAGTGATGGACCAGAGACAACGCTGGTCGTCCCTAATTTAGCAGTGATAGACTAGAGACAACGCTGGTCGTCCCTAATTTAGCAGTGATGGACCAGAGACAACGCTGGTCGTCCCTAATTTAGCAGTGATAGACCAGAGACAACGCTGGTCGTCCCTAATTTAGCAGTGATGGACTAGAGACAACGTTGGTCGTCCCTAATTTAGCAGTGATAGACCAGAGACAACGTTGGTCGTCCCTAATTTAGCAGTGATAGACCAGAGACAACGCTGGTCGTCCCTAATTTAGCAGTGATAGACCAGAGACAACGCTGGTCGTCCCTAATTTAGCAGTGATGGACTAGAGACAACGCTGGTCGTCCCTAATTTAGCAGTGATAGACCAGAGACAACGCTGGTCGTCCCTAATTTAGCAGTGATGGACTAGAGGGAAAACAGCTACTCATCACCATCTCAGGGCTACT
Organism: Tachypleus tridentatus; assembly: GCF_004210375.1. Taxonomy (NCBI): domain Eukaryota; kingdom Metazoa; phylum Arthropoda; class Merostomata; order Xiphosura; family Limulidae; genus Tachypleus; species Tachypleus tridentatus. Next base: position 125,350,256 of record NC_134836.1, on the reverse strand, counting down.
CTATTGTCAACGTGCGATATTGGGATTGACTGTTACTTTATAACACCCTCACGGCTGAAAGGGCGAACCCGCTACCCTCATATTGCGAATCGAGTGCCCTAACCATCTGACCATGCCTGGCCCATGTATATGTGTAAACCTAACTAACTTTACAATTTACACATCGGAAACCTCTTGTCATTCAATGGTAAAACAGATCTTATAACGTTAAAGTTCGGTGTCCGACCTTTATAGGGGGCTAGGTTCAGATACCCAACCAATTGTGTATCTTTGGGCTAGAATAAAACCAAAGCATATTTAAAAACAACAAAAACATTTATTACAAAACTGTTTTTAATAAAACGAGGAACAAATTTTACAAAATTTATCTCTTTCTTTAATTACGTCTGAGGGTTTATGATGCTAAAATCCGAGTTTGTTACTCAATAAATATTCTATTGTGTGACTTTGCGCTTAACAACAACAAAACTAAATAAATCAAAACACATGAAGACACTAATAATTGGAACACTAACTCTTGTTTGCACGTGATAAAATTGCTCCTAGAAGCTACGTTACAAGTATATATAAATTGTGTTAATAGTTGGTATAAGTTATGTCAATGTTTAGGAACTGTACTTAGAGTTCAAATGTTGTTAAGAATGGATATAAGTTATGGAGTGTTTTTTACATAGAATTCCTACTTATATTCAACGAAGTTTGATGTCAGAGAATGAGTTCATAATAAATAATTTTCCCGTTAGAATGCGCTGGTGTATCGCGATCTTCGAAGCCGACGAAGGAGGTAAAAAATTCGTCCTACTGGTTGTGAGTAGATATGAATAAATAGTTGCAACTATGTATTCTTTAACTTAAAAATTGCCCACTATTCACCAACCAAGTGTAGACCCATTTCAGGTTATTCAGTGATACCAAATACAATCGGTGCTTAACCGTAAATGAGTCAGTTGACCTACGCTTTCACGTTTACATTTGGAGTCTTTAGTTTGTGTCAGACTTTGCCTGAGGCAAGTGAAATCGAACTTGTAAAGTCAAGGTGTTACAGACATGCGCTTTAAAGATTTAGCTGAGCAGAAATTAACCTAACATTTTAGTTGAAATCAACAACAGTAGCGATGATATGTCTCATATTTACAAATGGAAGTTTATATGTTTCAGTTACTGTATCCATATGTTGATTCGTGTGTTTTTTCTTCACAATAGAACTAAAACTCGTATAATAATCAATTGTCCTTTGTAATATTTCTTGAATTAGATATTTCTTGTACGTCGTTAGGCTTAAGTTTAAACTTGAGTTGAAAATATTTACCGAAAGCTTTGTTTGTTTGTTTTTGAATTTCGCACAAAGCTACTCGAGGGCTATCTGTGCTAGCCGTCCCAAATTTAGCAGTGTAAGACTAGAGGGAAGGCAGCTAGTCATCACCACCCACCGCCAACTCTTGGGCTACTCTTTTACCAACGAATAGTGGGATTGACCGCAAATTATAACGCCCCCACGGCTGAAAGGGCGAGCATATTTGGCGCGACCGGGATGCGAACCCGCGACCCTCAGATTACGAGTCGCACGCCTTAACACGCTTGGCCATGCCGGGCCCTTACCGAAAGCAAATATGCAAGTACTTCCCTTAAAGTTTTGTACAATAATAAACTAAACGCAGTAACTGTGTTATTTTTACATAACTTTTAGTTGATATCTCATCTGATAAAGTTAAACATTTGAGGTACAAACAAGTTGACCCGTTAATGATACGCAATTTCCTTTTGTACTAATTGTAATCACAGCCTAATCTTTCATCTGTCAGTACAGCCTAGTGTCCCATCTGTCAGTATAGCCAAGTGTCCAATCTGTCAGTAAGGTCTAATATCCCATCTGTCAGTACAGCCTAGTGTCCCATCTGTCAGTAAGGTCTAATGTCCCATCTGTCAGTACAGCCTAATGTCCAATCTGTCAATAAGGTCTAATGCCCTATCTGTCAGTACAGTCTAGTGTCCAATCTGTTAGTAAGGTCTAATGTCCCATCTGTCAGTACAGCCTAGTGTCCAATCTGTCAGTAAGGTCTAATGTCCCATCTGTCAGTACAGCCTAATGTCCAATCTGTCAATAAGGTCTAATGCCCTATCTGTCAGTACAGCCTAGTGTCCAATCTGTTAGTAAGGTCTAATTTCCCATCTGTCAGTACAGCCTAGTGTCCAATCTGTCAATAACGTCTAATGTCCCATCGGTCAGTACAGCCTAGTGTCCAATCTGTCAGTAAGGTCTAATGTCCCATCTGTCAGTACAGCCTAGTGTCCCATCTGTCAGTAAGGTCTAATGTCCCATCTGTCAGTACAGCCTAGTGTCCAATCTGTCAGTAAGGTCTAATGTCCCATCTGTCAGTACAGCCTAGTGTCCAATCTGTCAGTAAGGTCTAATGTCCCATCTGTCAGTACAGCCTAGTGTCCAATCTGTCAGTAAGGTTTAATGTCCCATCTGTCATTACAGCCTAGTGTCCAATCTGTCAGTAAGGTTTAATGTCCCATCTGTCATTACAGCCTAGTGTCCAATCTGTCAGTAAGGTCTAATGTTCCACCTGTCAGTACAGCCTAGTGTCTAATCTGTCAGTAAGGTTTAATGTCCCATCTGTCAGTACAGCCTAGTGTCCAATCTGTCAGTAAGGTTTAATGTCCCATCTGTCAGTACAGCCTAGTGTCCAATCTGTCAGTAAGGTTTAATGTCCCATCGGTCAGTACAGCCTAGTGTCCAATCTGTCAGTAAGGTCTAATGTCCCATCTGTCAGTACAGCCTAATGTCCAATCTGTCAGTAAGGTCTAATGCCCCATCTGTCAGTACAGCCTAGTGTCCAATCTGTTAGTAAGGTCTAATGTCCCATCTGTCAGTACAGCCTAGTGTCCAATCTGTCAGTAACGTCTAATGTCCCATCTGTCAGTACAGCCTAATGTCCAATCTGTCAGTAAGGTCTAATGCCCCATCTGTCAGTACAGCCTAGTGTCCAATCTGTTAGTAAGGTCTAATGTCTCATCTGTCAGTACAGCCTAGTGTCCAATCTGTCAGTAAGGTCTAATGTCCCATCTGTCAGTACAGCCTAGTGTCCAATCTGTCAGTAAGGTCTAATGTCCCATCTGTCAGTACAGCCTAGTGTCCAATCTGTCAGTAAGGTCTAATGTCCCATCTGTCAGTACAGCCTAGTGTCCAATCTGTCAGTAAGGTTTAATGTCCCATCTGTCATTACAGCCTAGTGTCCAATCTGTCAGTAAGGTCTAATGTCCCACCTGTCAGTACAGCCTAGTGTCTAATCTGTCAGTAAGGTTTGATGTCCCATCTGTCAGTACAGCCTAGTGTCCAATCTGTCAGTAAGGTTTAATGTCCCATCTGTCAGTACAGCCTAGTGTCCAATCTGTCAGTAAGGTTTAATGTCCCATCGGTCAGTACAGCCTAGTGTCCAATCTGTCAGTAAGGTCTAATGTCCCATCTGTCAGTACAGCCTAATGTCCAATCTGTCAGTAAGGTCTAATGCCCCATCTGTCAGTACAGCCTAGTGTCCAATCTGTTAGTAAGGTCTAATGTCCCATCTGTCAGTACAGCCTAGTGTCCAATCTGTCAGTAACGTCTAATGTCCCATCTGTCAGTACAGCCTAATGTCCAATCTGTCAGTAAGGTCTAATGCCCCATCTGTCAGTACAGCCTAGTGTCCAATCTGTTAGTAAGGTCTAATGTCCCATCTGTCAGTACAACCTAGTGTCCAATCTGTCAGTAAGGTCTAATGTCCCATCTGTCAGTACAGCCTAGTGTCCAATCTGTCAGTAACGTCTAATGTCCCATCTGTCAGTACAGCCTAGTGTCTAATCTGTCAGTAAGGTTTAATGTCCCATCTGTCAGTACAGCCTAGTGTCCAATCTGTCAGTACAGCCTAATGTCCAATCTGTCAGTAAGGTCTAATGCCCCATCTGTCAGTACAGCCTAGTGTCCAATCTGTTAGTAAGGTCTAATGTCCCATCTGTCAGTACAGCCTAGTGTCCAATCTGTCAGTAAGGTCTAATGTCCAATCTGTCAGTAAGGTCTAATGCCCCATCTGTCAGTACAGCCTAGTGTCCAATCTGTTAGTAAGGTCTAATGTCCCATCTGTCAGTACAGCCTAGTGTCCAATCTGTCAGTAACGTCTAATGTCTCATCTGTCAGTACATCCTAATGTCCAATCTGTCAGTAAGGTCTAATGTCCCATCTGTCAGTACAGACTAGTGTTTAATCTGTCAGTAAGGTCTAATGTCCCATCTGTCAGTACAGCCTAGTGTCCAATCTGTCAGTAAGGTCTAATGTCCCATCGGTCAGTACAGCCTAGTGTCCAATCTGTAAGTAAGGTCTAATGTCCTATCTGTCAGTACAGCCTTGTGTCCAATCTGTCAGTAAGGTCTAATGTCCCATCAGTCAGTACAACCTAGTGTCCAATCTGTCAGTAGGGTCTAATGTCCTATCTATCTGAAAGGATACATTTTTTAACTCAAGATTCTCAATTTGAAAGTTTTAACAGTTAGAACATTACATTTTTTATTCCACGGTTGGAAAAATATTTTTTTTGCAGTGAATGTTTTTGAAAATCCCAGAAAAAATATGTTTATTTATTTCAAGTTGTGTTTTCAACTGATAGGAACTTTTATAAGTTTTTATAGCAGTATAATTTTAGAGATAACCTTAATTTCATAAATCTTCCATTAATCTTAATATATAGGTAAATCAGCGACATCTGGTGTTACGGGACTCTGTGGTAGCAGTTCATAAGCACGAATGACGTGATTTTAATCACGAAAATAATTTCTTCTAATAACATGAAAACATCGACACAATAAATAAACTAGTTTTTTTGGTGTTTGGTATTTTAACCCAGCCAGCACTCCAGGGGTTAAACGTCCGATTCAGAATCCAATATATTTTAATTACAGTGGTCCTAATTTCTAACTTTCACCAGTCGAAAGGCAACCGCTAAAATATGGAGTACTTTCAGCATCATTGTAGTGCGAACCTCGGACTTATTGAGCTGTATACTACCTTAGTATTCTCATTGGAGAAACTCATCCAGCCAAGAGTATAGCGACACCTTTAGAAAACTTTCTGTTTGGATTAAATTAAATATACGTAAACTACAAGAAACTTCTTTGTTATTGACTAACAATAAATGTTAAAACCATATATAGGAGGATGATGTGTTTGTTTAGCAAAAGTACAAAATATATTTCAATTAATCATCAGTTCTTAGGCTTAAGTGCTGGACATACACACCAGAATGGATATGGCTCAACGTTTTACATATGCTGTGTTTTACAACTATATTGGTAAGCCAGGAAATTTAAAAGATTCAAGTTAATTCAGCACTGTGATCTTACTTGAGAGGAGGAGATAAATATTTTGTTTCATGCTCACTTTAAATAATATGTTAATTGTTGTTGTTACTTATATAACAAGTAGGTGTCGCAAGTGTTCTTTAACGTGACACGTCACTTGTCTCGAACATTACTGATCTTCGTGCGAAACTAAAAAACAAGTAGGAAGAAATTAAAATTCACCCTCATACCAAACATGTTCGTCCTTTCAGCCGTAGGGGTGCTATAATGTTACGGTCAATTCCACTATTAGTTGGTAAAAGATTAGCCCAAGAGTTGGTGGTGGGTGGTGATGACTAGCTGCCTTTCCTCTAGTCTTATACTGCTAAATTAGGCTAGCGCAGATAGCCCTCGTGTAGCTTTGCAGGAGATCGAATCTCGGATTTTAGCGCTGTAACGTTGTCAGTCTAAGAACTTTCGCTGAGTACTTTGTAGGAAAGTCTCGCTTTAAACACTGACATTAGTATTTCCAACAATATGTCAACTACATCCAGCTATATCCAGAGCCGACCAGGCCTTTCGCACATCACCAGGTCTCATCGGGTTGGCTGAGATACAAAAACAGTAGCGATAGAGACGCTATTTATATTAGTAGAGCTTTTGTTTAAAATTTTGTTTACAATACTTAATAGAAAGCATGACTGACGTAACTGCAATACATAAATTACAGCGACATTACTTACCTAAAATATTATTAACTTACTAATTCTATTTGAACTGAACTCGTGTCTCGTGGATGTCCACAGACACAGTGAATGACATGTTAAACTATTGTTATGTCTATTTCACACATCATCTTAATATAGGTGTAGTAGCTAGCATTTTAATTGTAATTATGAATACAATAATAAGAATTACTGAATTTCACGCTCAGAGTGACTTCTGTTGTACGTACCCCACTGGCACTGCGGTATGTCTACGGATTTACAACGTTAAAATAAGGAGTTCGATTCCCCTCGCTGGACTCAACAGATAGCGACATGTGGCTTTGCTATCAGAAAAACATAAGAAAACACTTTTGTTGTCCCTGGGTAGTATTATAAAGTAGTTATTTACCTGATCAGAGTTTAAAGTGAGGCAGAATGCTATCCCACTACTTTGATACAAACTGTAAGCTTTTCAGTAGGGAAAAGTTCAATAGACGAGGCAATCAATGTTGTGGCGAGAAACTGGGAAAATAAACTTGTTTTTTTCTACTCAAAATGTAAAAGCAAAGTCGTAATGAAACAAAGTACTAAATGGATGGAGTGAATGAACCCACTTGGTTCATGTGACCGGGTTATGAACCACAAACTTTCCATATTACAACTCCTACGGCATAAATCTCTTTTAATCTTAATTGTACTGCTCTTTGAATCGTGTCTAACTAATAATAATCCCGCCACATAGATTGTAAATCAACACCGAACGTGCAGCTCACGTTACCGTGTCGAATTACGTAACGTACGTCTCACAGTCTCGTGAAGTTTCTAACTTTTCATTATCTTACCTAATCTAACGGCCCGGCATGGCCAAGCGTGTTAAGGCGTTCGACTCCTAATCCGAGGGGTGCGGGTTTGAATTCCGGTCGCACTAAACATGCTCGCTCTTTTAGCCGTAGGGGTGTTATAATGTAATGGTCAATCCCACAATTCGTTGGTAAAAGAGTAGCCCAAGAGTTGGCGGTAGGTGGTGGTGACTAGCTACCTTCCCTCTTCTCTTACACTGCTAAAGTAGGGACGGCTAGCGCACGTAGCGCTCGAGTAGCTTTGCGCGAAATTCAAAACAAACAAACCTAATCTAACCTTCTCAATCGTGTAAATTTATAATGATCACATTTAAGTTACTTTCATGATAATAAATTATTAATGCACATGAAGAACAAGAAACGCAGTATTCATTTTCACAAACCGTTTTGTTTCCTTTTTTTCCCCGCTTCGAGCACTGAAGATAACAATAAGAATAATTTTATTTAACGTTTCCATATCGGTCCTTCAACCACTGCTTGATATCTATACATTAATGGTACTGTCTGTTGTGTGTCCATGTAACCACTTAAAAGGTTGTAGCCAGATAGTTACTGAAATTGATACATGGGTTCATCAGGTCCATGCTGGAGTTGTTTACATATTTTGAGTTTTGTATTTTGCGGTTATTATGGTCCCTCGCTGGTACAGCGGTAAGTCTACGGACTTACAACGCTAAAATCAGCGGTTCGATTCTCCTCGATGGACTTAAGAGACAGCCCATGTGGCTTTGCTATAAGAAAAACACACCCAAACACACGGTTATTAAAAAAAATATTTATGCAATTACATATAAGAGAAGCAACTTTTCATGTTATAAGATAACCTTTAATTAATCATATATCTACACAACTTACATTTAGAGGAGGGGTAGGTACTCCAGTTAGAATGGTAATAAGGTTATACGGGTATTCCACTTATTAATAACTTTAATTATAGTGTTAATAGGAATTAGTTCATTTATTGTTTCCTAACTTACGGTGTAACTTTAATGGTAAATATGAAGTAAAATAATGGAACAGAGAACTCTTGGGGTGGGACAAGCTATAGAAGAAGACACCCCTTTCCAGCTGCGCCATTGGTTGATTTTCAACATCGTAAAACTGTTTTTTGTTGTTTTTGACACCCACAGAGGGACGGGGGAGGCAAAGCAAAGCTTTGTGTATAACAACCCTTGGATATTATTGCCTACGTTAACCACTGCACAAAGGAGACAATATTCACTATGCTTAGAATGTGTATATTCGACATGCCTCTGTCTGTTCACTTTATTTTGTATATTTCCATGTAAACTTGATACAGGTAATAAAAAAAATACTGTAACAAGATATCATCGGCCAACATTTACAAAAAACAAACAAAAAACATGTTTGTTTGAGAAACTATGTTTAGTCTCATTACAGTGATAGCACTATGTAACACAAATATTGTTCCTGGATAGTATGTGTTATAACACTGTGTAACACAAATTTTGTTCCTGGATAATATGTGTTATTTCTTAATTACTTATGTTGTAAAAGTACAGAAAATGGTCATTATTCCCTTCAAACTTTACTTTTGTGACCTGAATAATGAAATTTAGAAATTAACCTATTTTCTATGTAAAAACAGGCAAATTTACACATTTTCATTTACATAAAGTCTGAATAAAACAACATATGAATCAAGATTTACATGTATTTATACTAAAGTTATACAAAAATGTTTAGAAGTGAGTAGTTTTTCGAGATTTGCGACTGTAATGTAAATCACTTTCACGTATCAGCCCCCAAATATAGTCTCCCATCATGTTTTCGTTATACGCTCTCAGGTGACAAAAGCAAAGTTTGAAGAGGAAAATAGGTCTTTTCCATTTACTTTAGACATGAGCAATTGGGAAATAACACTTTCTGTCCAGGAACAAGAAAAAGTAAATATTTTGTCACACAGTGTTATTAATATAAATATTTACCAGGTATACTTTGGTAGTGTCCTCGATAATGTTCTATTGTAAGAGTAAATAAAACATAAATTAAGAGTAACAAATATTTCTATTCCTTGTTTTTAAACTGCACGTGTCATGCTGTGGTGTAACCTACAGAGTGCATGACTCGCGACATGCGCACGGTTTGTTGAAGTTATGAGATCACAATATGCAACGTTGAGCATCTCTTATGTGACGTAATTTTAGTGTCTACTGACTCATATTGTGAGTGAGAGAAAGTAGAACTGATGAACCTTCTGTGCTGCCTTAGGCTTGTTTGTTTTTGAATATCGCGCAAAGCTGCACGATGGCTATCTGCGCTAGTCGTCCCTAATTTAGCAGTGTAAGACTAGAGGGAAGGCAGCTAGTCATCACCACCCACCGCCAACTCTTGGGCTACTCTTTACCAACGAATAGTGAGATTGACTGTCACATTATAACGCCCCCACGGCTGAAAGGGTGAGCATGTTTGGTGCGACGGGGATGCGAACCCGCGACCCTCAGATTACGAGTCGAGTGTCTTAACTCACCTGGCCATGCTATGTCCCGACTTTAGGCATCCTTTCGAGAAAATAAACTATGTTTAAATAATTTTTCATCATTGTGCACTATTATCTACTATGAGTTTCCTATTTTGTTTCGTTGCTTACTTTACTTTGCTTGTATTTAGAAGGTTGGCGTGCCGGGCTGCGGATCGAGCGGCCCAGGGCTTCTGAACTCTTTAGGAACATTTAAAAAAAATTAAATTCCGGTTAAAAGTAGCTTGTTAGCGATTGATTCCACTAACTAAGCCTAAATGGTGCAGCTGTTTCGCCCATGCGTCGCCACAAGTGCCATTAAGCTTTAAAATACCAAAATTCTATGTTTAGAGTTAACGACATTTTTACAGTTTCAACGATGACTATCTTTGTAGTTTCCACCCCAATGTTCTTTTTTTCCGTGTCTCATTTCGTTCCGTCTTTGAACACGTTTTAACTGAAGTCCTGATTATTATTATTTAAACTTCGTATTAATTATTTGATTTCATTGTATTTTATACAGGATGTATAGCACTCCTGACTGGGCTCGTGGTTGTCATTGTAGATATTCTTTATCCAAATACGTTTATTACGATTCTGGAAGTCGATTACGACACCCCCCTACCGCTACTTTGTCCAACAGACTAGCAGCACGAGTGCGATGTGGAAAAACAACCGTCAACTGCAAAGTGGTCAATGTCCTGTTGTCCGAAACGTCCTTGATGTCCCTAGTTGTAACAGAAGCGGTGCTGGCAACTTTGCTTGTGACAATGACGACAGTGACCGAAGTACGGTAATTAACGGAGAGAAAACCACGAGTCTTCACCACTTTCATAATTACGCCGAGCGTGAGGCAACAAGAGGGTTTTTTTCAGCTATCAATCAGTAGGTGTCGCTTTTAATATTTCCCTTAAACGTAATATTAATTGTGCTGCTGTAATAACAAGAAAACATTAAACGTTATAATTCTACACATAATTGAGCATAAGTGTTATATATATATAATTAACACCAAATGTACCCTGCCATGCACTACATGTTTTTACTGGTGATGCAAATAACCCATGAAATTAGATTTGTAAAAACTCAACCTGCGATTCGTTTCCACGGAACAGCCAAGTAACTGTTTTTGGTTGGGATTTTTTCCTAAACGTAATGCGATCAACAGTTGAAAATACATAAAAAACAAAATCACAAAAATAAGTGTGTGTGTTTTCTTATTGCAAAGCCAGATTGGGGTATCGGCTGAGCCCACCGAAGGGAATCGAACCCCCTGATTTTATCGTTGTAAATCTGTAGACATACCGCTCTACTAGCGGGGTACACACAACAATAAGACACGTAGAACCAGTTCTTGACCAAAACAACGTTAGAACACATCAATCATGTCTTACAAAATAAAAAAATCCACATATATCTAACTTTTTCCAAACCCATTAGATTTTTAAGCATATTTTAAAAACTATTTATAAACCAAATTGTGTTGAGGTTCATGACTTTGTTCTTTATAATTACACAAAACGTTGTTGTTATTAAATAAAAAAGCTCCACACAGGGCTATCTGTGCTCTGCCCGCTTCGGTAGTGAAACCCGGTTTCTAGAAGTAGGAGCCCGCAGACATATTGCTGAGCCAATAGGGGGCAGCACAAAACAACCCACTTTATCATACTAATTAATGTTTCTTAAAGAGTGATTTTGACCCACTCAATTTAAGTTCGGGGGGGCTCTTCCCTGTTTAGAAATCTCCTCCTCAAATACGAGGGCTGTTCAAAAAATACGCGGACTGTTTGAATTGCGCGGCTCCAGTTGATTCCAGGGGAATCCGCTTGGTGTCGCTAGGTTCGCACAGATCAGCTGATTACGACGCCATTTCCCGATTGCAGATATCTTCATTTGTGTATTAGCTACGCAGTTTTAAGTGAAGTGCGATTTTTTCGTTTGGTGGATTTCAGAATGAATGACCTGAAGGAGCAACGACTTGCTGTGAAATTTTGTGTTAAACTTGGAAAATCTGCGACTGAAACTTTTGCTATGCTTAACACGGCTTACGGTGATGTTGCTATGAAGCGTACGGCATGTTTCAAGTGGCATGAACGTTTTAAGGATGGTCGACAGTCCATTGAAGATGATGAGCGTCCTGGACGTCCTTCCACGTCAAATGACGACCCACACGTCGACAAAATCAACACCCTGGTGCGGGCAAATCGATGTCTGACTGTCAGGGGAGCTTGCTGAAGAGTGTGGGATATCAGTTGGATCTTGTTACGAAATTTTGACCGAAAAATTGAAGATGCACCGCATTGCTGCGAAATGTGTGCCTCAGAACTTGTGAGTGTTTGGCCAAACACTCGATCACTGTTTTTCCCCACCCCCCTACTCACCTGACCTTGCTCCTTGCGATTTTTTCTTGTTCCCCAAACTCAAAAGACCCTTGAAAGGAAGAAGATTTGAGTCGATTCCCGAGATTAAGGCAAATGCGACGAAGGAGCTGGAGGACATTACAAAAGAAGCGTACCAGGACTGTTTCAACAAGTGGAAACACCGTTGGGATAAGTGTGTGCGTTGGGGAGGAGAGTACTTTGAAGGGGTCCCAGACCTGTAACTTCTAAATAAAGTACATTTTGTTTTATGACGTCAGTCCGCGTATTTTTTGAACAGACCTCGTAGAGTATTTTCCATTTTATTGAATTTCTATTTTAATGCATTCCTGCCCAGCTTCACACCCATCCCCTGGTGGAAAGGTTTGGATTTAACAGTGCAGCCAGTGCCAGTTTAAAAATTATTTTGGTATTTAAAAAAAGCGAACATCGACAATGGATTGTTGACAAGTTCAATTAATTCATTGACAAACCTAGAAACAATTCCTGTTGTTTCCCAAAAGGGCCTTGCATAGCCAGGTGGTTAGGTAATCTGAAGGTCATGGGTTCGAATTCCCGTCACACCAAACATGTTCGCCCTTTCAGCCGTGGAGGCGTTATAATGTGACGGTCAATCCCCCCTATTCATTGGTAAAAGATTAGCCCAAAAGTTAGCGTTGGGTGGTGATGACTAGCTACTTTCCCTGAAGTCTTACACTACTAAATTAGGGACGGCTAGCGTAGATATCCCTCGTGGAAGTGTGCACGAAATTAAAAATAAACAAACTAGAAGAGACGATTATTCGTGGCTTATCAACTTGAGAAATGAATAAAAGAAGTTTTATTTCATTAGTTTCTCCCTGTTTAGATAGGCGTCTGTTGAGACATAACATTCAAACTTTATAAAATTAATCTAGAACGAGAAAAGTTTGTTGATCAGTATCATTTGTTACTAACACTTGTTTTAATGTAACGTTATAAACGTGTTTCAATTGTCAGATAGTATCCCGTCCCTCTGTGACTCAGCAGTAAACATGAAGGTTTGTAACGTATCATGGTGTCATACCTGCGATTAGCACGACGCAGTTATCAGTTCTATTGTTTTTTTGTAGCTTTGTAAGAAACAAACAAAACAACCAGTTTGTTGCTGTGAATAAGACCCTATTACCAGTCAATGTATTTATTATTTTTATTCAGTTCTGTGGGAGTTCCACGTCTGCGGATACTGTAACAAACAATCTCATGTTCTAAAGATACAATTATAAATTTTTAAACATTTTCCTTTGTTTTTTTCCAGGAGCGTCAACTCCGCCTCAGACGCTACAGGTGGCGCGCATAAGATTAGCGCTGAATTGCAGGCGGCAGCACTGTGGTGACGTCATGTTATGGTTCCACGTGAACTCGAGTAGGAGTGCAGAAAGTGGACAATGTTTCGACGATCTAAGACAAACAATGTTTGGAGTTTAACACAAACACAGAAGAGATAACCGATTTTGATGGAATCATTCTCGATAGAAGACATTCGACGAGATTTCGGGTTCAGCCTTACCTAGTGTTTGATGTACTTTTAACTTATGACGTAGAATCGAATATTAAAAGCACATGTATATTTGTAATATTAATCGCTTCACGTGCACAAGTGGATAAAACTTTGTTACCCCTATATAAACCTTGTGCTCTCCCATTTCTTGTAGAAGTTACGTTTTTTTCCTTCTAACTGTTTCTAGAGGAATGTTAATGAATGACCAATCCTGGATGTTTCACTCTTTCAACCAAAGAAGACAGGAGAAAAAAGTCGGGTCATCTTGTTATCCAAACTTCGCCGTATTTCATAACTTTGGCAAGAAAATATGAAACACGTTAAATCTAAAACTAAAAACACCAATAACTAACTGTTCTCTGACGAAAATATAAAATACGTTATATCTAAAACTAAAAACACCGATAACTAACTGTTCTCTGACGAAAATATGAAACACTTTAAGTCTAAAACTAAAAACACCGATAACTAACTGTTCTCTGACGAAAATATGAAACACTTTAAGTCTAAAACTAAAAACACCGATAACTAACTGTTTTCTGAAGAAAATATGAAACACGTTAAATCTAAAACTAAAAACGCCAATAACTAACTGTTCTCTGAAGAAAATATGAAACACGTTAAATCTAAAACTAAAAACACCAATAACTAACTGTTTTCTGACGAAAATATGAAACACGTTAAGTCTAAAACTAAAAACACCAATAACTAACTGTTCTCTGACGAAAATATGAAACACGTTAAGTCTAAAACTAAAAACACCAATAACTAACTGTTTTCTGAAGAAAATATGAAACACGTTAAGTCTAAAACTAAAAACACCAATAACTAACTGTTCTCTGAAGAAAATATGAAACACGTTAAATCTAAAACTAAAAACGCCAATAACTAACTGTTCTCTGAAGAAAATATGAAACACGTTAAATCTAAAACTAAAAACACCAATAACTAACTGTTCTCTGACGAAAATATGAAACACGTTAAATCTAAAACTAAAAACACCAATAACTAACTGTTTTCTGACGAAAATATGAAACACGTTAAGTCTAAAACTAAAAACACCAATAACTAACTGTTCTCTGACGAAAATATGAAACACGTTAAGTCTAAAACTAAAAACACCAATAACTAACTGTTTTCTGAAGAAAATATGAAACACGTTAAGTCTAAAACTAAAAACACCAATAACTAACTGTTCTCTGAAGAAAATATGAAACACGTTAAATCTAAAACTAAAAACGCCAATAACTAACTGTTCTCTGAAGAAAATATGAAACACGTTAAATCTAAAACTAAAAACACCAATAACTAACTGTTCTCTGACGAAAATATGAAACACGTTAAGTCTAAAACTAAAAACACCAATAACTAACTGTTTTCTGAAGAAAATATGAAACACGTTAAGTCTAAAACTAAAAACACCAATAACTAACTGTTCTCTGAAGAAAATATGAAACACGTTAAATCTAAAACTAAAAACACCAATAACTAACTGTTTTCTGAAGAAAATATGAAACACGTTAAGTCTAAAACTAAAAACACCAATAACTAACTGTTCTCTGACGAAAATATGAAACACGTTAAGTCTAAAACTAAAAACACCAATAACTAACTGTTTTCTGAAGAAAATATGAAACACGTTAAGTCTAAAACTAAAAACACCAATAACTAACTGTTCTCTGAAGAAAATATGAAACACGTTAAATCTAAAACTAAAACGCCAATAACTAACTGTTCTCTGAAGAAAATATGAAACACGTTAAATCTAAAACTAAAACACCAATAACTAACTGTTTTCTGACGAAAATATGAAACACGTTAAGTCTAAAACTAAAAAACACCAATAACTAACTGTTCTCTGACGAAAATATGAAACACGTTAAGTCTAAAACTAAAAACACCAATAACTAACTGTTTTC
The DNA here is from genome assembly GCF_004210375.1 of Tachypleus tridentatus. NCBI lineage: Eukaryota > Metazoa > Arthropoda > Merostomata > Xiphosura > Limulidae > Tachypleus > Tachypleus tridentatus. Next base: position 125,335,081 of record NC_134836.1, on the reverse strand, counting down.
TGAAGAAAATATGAAACACGTTAAGTCTAAAACTAAAAACACCAATAACTAACTGTTCTCTGAAGAAAATATGAAACACGTTAAATCTAAAACTAAAACACCAATAACTAACTGTTTTCTGAAGAAAATATGAAACACGTTAAGTCTAAAACTAAAAACACCAATAACTAACTGTTCTCTGACGAAAATATGAAACACGTTAAGTCTAAAACTAAAAACACCAATAACTAACTGTTTTCTGAAGAAAATATGAAACACGTTAAGTCTAAAACTAAAACACCAATAACTAACTGTTCTCTGAAGAAAATATGAAACACGTTAAATCTAAAACTAAAACGCCAATAACTAACTGTTCTCTGAAGAAAATATGAAACACGTTAAATCTAAAACTAAAAACACCAATAACTAACTGTTTTCTGACGAAAATATGAAACACGTTAAGTCTAAAACTAAAAACACCAATAACTAACTGTTCTCTGACGAAAATATGAAACACGTTAAGTCTAAAACTAAAAACACCAATAACTAACTGTTCTCTGAAGAAAATATGAAACACGTTAAATCTAAAACTAAAAACGCCAATAACTAACTGTTCTCTGAAGAAAATATGAAACACGTTAAATCTAAAACTAAAAACACCAATAACTAACTGTTTTCTGACGAAAATATGAAACACGTTAAGTCTAAAACTAAAAACACCAATAACTAACTGTTCTCTGAAGAAAATATGAAACACGTTAAATCTAAAACTAAAAACGCCAATAACTAACTGTTCTCTGACGAAAATATGAAACACGTTAAATCTAAAACTAAAAACACCAATAACTAACTGTTTTCTGAAGAAAATATGAAACACGTTAAGTCTAAAACTAAAAACACCAATAACTAACTGTTCTCTGACGAAAATATGAAATACGTTAAGTCTAAAACTAAAAACACCAATAACTAACTGTTTTCTGAAGAAAATATGAAACACGTTAAGTCTAAAACTAAAAACACCAATAACTAACTGTTTTCTGACGAAAATATGAAACACGTTAAGTCTAAAACTAAAAACACCAATAACTAACTGTTTTCTGAAGAAAATATGAAACACGTTAAGTCTAAAACTAAAAACACCAATAACTAATTGTTCTCTGACGAAAATATGAAATACGTTAAATCTAAAACTAAAAACACCGATAACTAACTGTTCTCTGACGAAAATATGAAATACGTTAAATCTAAAACTAAAAACACCAATAACTAACTGTTCTCTGATGAAAATATGAAACACGTTAAATCTAAAACTAAAAACACCGATAACTAACTGTTCTCTGACGAAAATATGAAACACGTTATATCTAAAACTAAAAACACCGATAACTAACTGTTCTCTGAAGAAAATATGAAACACGTTAAGTCTAAAACTAAAAACACCAATAACTAACTGTTCTCTGAAGAAAATATGAAACACGTTAAGTCTAAAACTAAAAACACCAATAACTAACTGTTCTCTGACGAAAATATGAAATACGTTAAATCTAAAACTAAAAACACCGATAACTAACTGTTCAACATTCTCTGACTATTTTGATTAAATTATAACAATAAAATATATAAAACAAAACTGATCTTCATTTCTTGGATCTTAGGGTCGAGGGTTCGAACCCGTCATTTGAACATACTCACCCTCTCAGCTTTGGGAGGGTGTTGTAAAGTAACTGTCAATCTCACTATTCGTTGTTAGAAAAGTGGTCCCAAGAGTTAGATAGATCCCATAGATCATGAAAAAAGACCGGAGTGTCTCTGATACCAACAAACTCAGTTTATGTATACCAGATAATCATTAGAGATTAATATGGCTTCCAGCAGTATCTTATTGTTAGAATGATGTTACTATTTGTGTAATTATCAGAAGCGATAAGTTCTGTTGTGGTATTGCTTATCTTACTACATAGTGTCTCCACATACACGCTCTTGTAATAATTCTTATGGGATGAATATCTCTTGCTAGCCAAGGGTGATCATAATCAATTAATCTTTTCGTAAGACAATGGTGTTGATATTTGAGGGACCGAATATAAAATACAGTGTTTGGAAATTCAATAAATGTTTTACTATTATTTCGTGATAAATAGAACTAATTAAGAGACACATGTACCTTCAAAACAACGTGATGAACATAATATTGTTTCTCATATAGTAAACATCGATATGGCCAGGTGGTTAAGGTACTCCGAGGGTCGCGGGTTCGAATCCCAGTCGCACCAAACATATTCGCCCTCCCAGCCGTGAGGGCGTTATAATGTTACGGCTCATCCCACTATTCGTTGGTGAAAGAGTAGCCCAAGTGTTGTCAGTGGATGGTGATGACTAGCTGCCTTCCCTCTAGTCTTACACTGCTAAATTAGGGACGGCTAGTGCAGATAGCCCTCGTGGAGGTTTGCATGAAATAACATTAATTAATATCTACTTTGTTTTTGATATTCTATATGAGATACTGAATTTGATGTGAATCGTGTAATGTATTCTATTGAAAATATCGAGTTTAATCTGAACCGTGTAGATGTGGATGTAGCCCTCGAGGATGTTTGTACAAAACAATAAAAACATCGTCTAATGATTGTGAGCTGTTTGTCCTAACCACCAGTAACAGGTTTTTCTTTTCCAGCCACTTCAATGTTCACCTTTCTAACCTCCAGAACAAGCGAGACGAACACCTTCATCCCTTTCTAACAAATTTTGACTGGATTACGATTTGTCCAGTCGAGTATTTAGTTCAAACCCATGGCTCACTGTGACAGATTTTAAAATGGATTTTGTAGCTGGGGATAAAGAGTTGGAAATGGTAAACAGTAATTTAGTTTGGTCATTGAGCTGTTTATATTCACATTAATTTGGCCAAGAAATGATAGAGCTATCAGCCAAAAATTTGTACTTGAAAAATGAGAACCACTCGATGAGCCGTTATGCCGCGACTAAAAATCTCAAGAGGAATCATGTCCTACATAAATATTGTTATATCTCTTTAATTTTTGTAATCTAGTTTCTTATATTCTCTCTTTTGAAGTTTTACCAGCTAGCTGAGTTTGTTTTATGCTTTTATTGTTTTAACGTAAATCTATTAAAATGATTACTGATTACTTGCACTTTGTCGACCACAGGTAATCGAAACCGAGATTTTGGTATTATACATTTATAAACATACCGCTGACCCTCCGGGGGACCCACCTACCTTTAGGAACCCAATTATTCCTGTTATTAAAACACTTCACGTATTTCTTCATATATGTGACCAGCTAACAGTAAGCTAACATGCTTACATCACTTCCTGGTCGCACCAAACATTCTTACCCTTTCAACCGTGGGGGCGTTATAATGTTACGATCAATCCCACTATTCCTTGGTAAAAGGAGCAGCCCAAGAGTTGGCGGTTGGTGGTGATTACTAGCTGCCTTCCTCTAATCTTACACTGCTAAATTAGGGACGGCTAACACAGATAGTCCTCGAGTAGCTTTGTGCGAAATTCAAAACAAACAAACAAACAACTAAGCTTACATCACGTGCTTCAATCACGACAGAACTATACCATTAAATAAATTCTATTTATAAACAAACGGTCATGATACTACTGTTACGATGGTGCCAACTAGCGGGACAAACAGACAATGACCATGATTACTACCGTTACGATGGTGCCACCTAGCGGGACAAACAGACAATGACCATGATTACTACCGTTACGATGGGGCCACCTAGCGGGAAAAACAGACAATCACCATGATTACTATCGTTACGATGGTGCCATTCAAGGGAACAGAATATACATGGACACATTTTATTAGCCAAAAAGTGGTTCCCATGTTCACAATCCTGGTTGTCCCCTCTATTTCGTCTACAATATTTAGACAATAAAAGACTTCGGATTTTTACCTTCAGGGTTAATCCTAATGAATAAAATCCAATTATGTTTAAAAGGAGTGTCTGCGACACGTTTGTACTCTTCACACACGAAACTGTAAAAACCAAGATAGTAAATATTGTAATCATATTCGACTATAGCGCCCTCTCGTGTAGATGAAAAGCATTACTAATAAAAGTGTACCAAGTTCACGCAGACAAACTAATTATATCGGATTTATATCTCTCAAGTCAATACTGCTGCATTAAAACAACAACTGAAAACCGGTCTTTGCACAAACAGAACGGGACCAGTTCGACACTTCTATTCCGACGATCGCTGTTAAATAATTAACATTGTTGTAATTCAAAGTTGTACCAATTTATGCAGCATTCTGATCTGTCCAAATATAAAAGGAAAGTAGATTATTGTAAATTTTATAGTAAAATACATTGTTTCAAAAATAAGATAGACTGGCATAGTTAGGACGTTCAACTCGTAAACTGAGGGTCGCGGTTCGAATCCCCGTCACGTGAAACGTGCTCGCTCTTTAGCTGTAGGGCATTACAATGTAATGCCAATCCCAGTATTCGTTGATAAAAAAATTGCCCAACAGTTTGCGGTGGGAAATGATGACTAGTTGCCTTACCTATATAGTCTTACATTGCTAAATTAGGGACAGGTAGAGCAGATAGCTCTCGTGTAGCTTTGCACGAAATTCAAAACAAATGAGATAATATCTAATTGGATCTTCTATAAGTAAATGAAGGCTCTAATTAATATTAGTCCTTTAAAATATTACGTTTTACACATTACAATCTGTCAGTACCATGTGTCGAACGCTTATTTGTTTGGACTTAAGCGCAAAACCACACAGTGGGATATCTGTGCTCTATCCACCACGGGTATTTAAGCCCAATTTATAGCGTTATAAGTTCGCTGTGCCACCGTGTAGCTATAATAATAATTTGTTTGGTTTGTTTTGAATTTCACGCAAAGCTTCACGAGAGCTATCTGCTCCAGCAGTCCCGAATTTAACAGTGTAAGACTAGAGGGAAGGCAACTAGTCATCATCACCCACCACCAACTCTTGGGCTACTCTTTTACCAACGAATAGTGGGATTGACAGCACATTATAACGCCCTCATAACTGAAAGGGCGAACATGTTTGCTGTGACGGGAATTCGAATCCGCGACCCTCGAATTACGAGTCGAGTGCCTTATCCACCTGGCCATGCCGGGCCTCAGAGCCTCAGAATAATAATAATGAGAAAGAAGTAAACAAACGTTGATACAAAAAACTTGAAAGAAAAAGATGTCTGACAGTTTCCAACTAACGTACAAACTACAACAGCTGACTTATTCACTTCTCCATCAGGAGCTGAGGTCAAGTCATACGTACAAACTACAACAGCTGACTTATTCACTTCTCCATCAGGAGCTGAGGTCAAGTCATACGTACAAACTACAACAGCTGACTTATTCACTTCTCCATCAGGAGCTGAGGTCAAGTCATACGTACAAACTACAACAGCTGACTTATTCACTTCTCCATCAGGAGCTGAGGTCAAGTCATACGTACAAACTACAACAGCTGACTTATTCACTTCTCCATCAGGAGCTGAGGTCAAGTCATACGTACAAACTACAACAGCTGACTTATTCACTTCTCCATCAGGAGCTGAGGTCAAGTCATACGTACAAACTACAACAGCTGACTTATTCACTTCTCCATCAGGAGCTGAGGTCAAGTCATACGTACAAACTACAACAGCTGACTTATTCACTTCTCCATCAGGAGCTGAGGTCAAGTCATACGTACAAACTACAACAGCTGACTTATTCACTTCTCCATCAGGAGCTGAGGTCAAGTCATACGTACAAACTACAACAGCTGACTTATTCACTTCTCCATCAGGAGCTGAGGTCAAGTCATACGTACAAACTACAACAGCTGACTTATTCACTTCTCCATCAGGAGCTGAGGTCAAGTCATACGTACAAACTACAACAGCTGACTTGACATCAGGAGCTGAGGTCAAGTCATACGTACAAACTACAACAGCTGACTTATTCACTTCTCCATCAGGAGCTGAGGTCAAGTCATACGTACAAACTACAACAGCTGACTTATTCACTTCTCCATCAGGAGCTGAGGTCAAGTCATACGTACAAACTACAACAGCTGACTTATTCACTTCTCCATCAGGAGCTGAGGTCAAGTCATACGTACAAACTACAACAGCTGACTTATTCACTTCTCCATCAGGAGCTGAGGTCAAGTCATACGTACAAACTACAACAGCTGACTTATTCACTTCTCCATCAGGAGCTGAGGTCAAGTCATACGTACAAACTACAACAGCTGACTTATTCACTTCTCCATCAGGAGCTGAGGTCAAGTCATACGTACAAACTACAACAGCTGACTTATTCACTTCTCCATCAGGAGCTGAGGTCAAGTCATACGTACAAACTACAACAGCTGACTTATTCACTTCTCCATCAGGAGCTGAGGTCAAGTCATACGTACAAACTACAACAGCTGACTTATTCACTTCTCCATCAGGAGCTGAGGTCAAGTCATACGTACAAACTACAACAGCTGACTTATTCACTTCTCCATCAGGAGCTGAGGTCAAGTCATACGTACAAACTACAACAGCTGACTTATTCACTTCTCCATCAGGAGCTGAGGTCAAGTCATACGTACAAACTACAACAGCTGACTTATTCACTTCTCCATCAGGAGCTGAGGTCAAGTCATACGTACAAACTACAACAGCTGACTTATTCACTTCTCCATCAGGAGCTGAGGTCAAGTCATACGTACAAACTACAACAGCTGACTTATTCACTTCTCCATCAGGAGCTGAGGTCAAGTCATACGTACAAACTACAACAGCTGACTTATTCACTTCTCCATCAGGAGCTGAGGTCAAGTCATACGTACAAACTACAACAGCTGACTTATTCACTTCTCCATCAGGAGCTGAGGTCAAGTCATACGTACAAACTACAACAGCTGACTTATTCACTTCTCCATCAGGAGCTGAGGTCAAGTCATACGTACAAACTACAACAGCTGACTTATTCACTTCTCCATCAGGAGCTGAGGTCAAGTCATACGTACAAACTACAACAGCTGACTTATTCACTTCTCCATCAGGAGCTGAGGTCAAGTCATACGTACAAACTACAACAGCTGACTTATTCACTTCTCCATCAGGAGCTGAGGTCAAGTCATACGTACAAACTACAACAGCTGACTTATTCACTTCTCCATCAGGAGCTGAGGTCAAGTCATACGTACAAACTACAACAGCTGACTTATTCACTTCTCCATCAGGAGCTGAGGTCAAGTCATACGTACAAACTACAACAGCTGACTTATTCACTTCTCCATCAGGAGCTGAGGTCAAGTCATACGTACAAACTACAACAGCTGACTTATTCACTTCTCCATCAGGAGCTGAGGTCAAGTCATACGTACAAACTACAACAGCTGACTTATTCACTTCTCCATCAGGAGCTGAGGTCAAGTCATACGTACAAACTACAACAGCTGACTTATTCACTTCTCCATCAGGAGCTGAGGTCAAGTCATACGTACAAACTACAACAGCTGACTTATTCACTTCTCCATCAGGAGCTGAGGTCAAGTCATACGTACAAACTACAACAGCTGACTTATTCACTTCTCCATCAGGAGCTGAGGTCAAGTCATACGTACAAACTACAACAGCTGACTTATTCACTTCTCCATCAGGAGCTGAGGTCAAGTCATACGTACAAACTACAACAGCTGACTTATTCACTTCTCCATCAGGAGCTGAGGTCAAGTCATACGTACAAACTACAACAGCTGACTTATTCACTTCTCCATCAGGAGCTGAGGTCAAGTCATACGTACAAACTACAACAGCTGACTTATTCACTTCTCCATCAGGAGCTGAGGTCAAGTCATATTAGCCTCGTACATAAATCAGTAACCTCAAAACCTTCACTTCTGTTCTTCATCTGTATGTAAAATCTGCAATTTTATGAAAATTTGTTTTGAGAGATCATTTATTAGTACTGTCACAAAGAACTATAAAAAGTAAAAACTGCCTTTACACGAACCTTTAATTATTCACACGTTCTCCCAACTAAACAAGCCACAAAGAACTATAAGAAGTAAAATCTGCCTTTACACGATCCTTTAATTATTCACACGTTCTCCCAACTAAACAAGTCACAAAGAACTATAAAAAGTAAAATCTGCCTTTACACGATCCTTTAATTATTCACACGTTCTCCCAACTAAACAAGTCACAAAGAACTATAAAAAGTAAAATCTGCCTTTACACGATCCTTTAATTATTCACACGTTCTCCCAACTAAACAAGCCACAAAAAACTATAAAAAGTAAAAACTGCCTTTATACGAACCTTTAATTATTCACACGTTCTCCCAACTAAACAAGTCACAAAGAACTATAAAAAGTAAAAACTGCCTTTACACGAACCTTTAATTATTCACACGTTCTCCCAACTAAACAAGTCACAAAGAACTATAAAAAGTAAAAACTGCCTTTACACGAACCTTTAATTATTGACACGTTCTCCCAACTAAACAAGTCACAAAGAACTATAAAAAGTAAAAACTGCCTTTACACGAACCTTTAATTATTCACACGTTCTCCCAACTAAACAAGTCACAAAGAACTATAAAAAGTAAAAACTGCCTTTACACGAACCTTTAATTATTCACACGTTCTCCCAACTAAACAAGTCACAAAGAACTATAAAAAGTAAAAACTGCCTTTACACGAACCTTTAATTATTGACACGTTCTCCCAACTAAACAAGTCACAAAGAACTATAAAAAGTAAAAACTGCCTTTACACGAACCTTTAATTATTGACACGTTTTCCCAACTAAACAAGTCACAAAGAACTATAAAAAGTAAAAACTGCCTTTACACGAATCTTTAATTATTCACACGTTCTCCCAACTAAACAAGTCACAAAGAACTATAAAAAGTAAAAACTGCCTTTACACGAATCTTTAATTATTCACACGTTCTCCCAACTAAACATGTCACAAAGAACTATAAAAAGTAAAAACTGCCTTTACACGAATCTTTAATTATTGACACGTTCTCCCAACTAAACAAGTCACAAAGAACTATAAAAAGTAAAAACTGCCTTTACACGAATCTTTAATTATTGACACGTTCTCCCAACTAAACAAGTCACAAAGAACTATAAAAAGTAAAAACTGCCTTTACACGAATCTTTAATTACTGACACGTTCTCCCAACTAAACAAGTCACAAAGAACTATAAAAAGTAAAAACTGCCTTTACACGAACCTTTAATTATTGACACGTTTTCCCAACTAAACAAGTCACAAAGAACTATAAAAAGTAAAAACTGCCTTTACACGAATCTTTAATTATTCACACGTTCTCCCAACTAAACAAGTCACAAAGAACTATAAAAAGTAAAAACTGCCTTTACACGAACCTTTAATTATTTACACGTTTTCTCCAAACAAGCCACATGTTCTTGTGTTCTCTAACAACTAAACTTTTGTATCTCCGACAACAAGTAATTCCACAAACTGATATGTATGTCCTCTCTCAACAAGAGTAGGAATACAAAAAGAAGGGTCATTTGGTCGTCCAGAACTGTTCTTACAAGCCATCTTCAAAAAGAAATATTTAGACCCCCCCTTTTAGCTTTCATAAAACTACCTGTCAACCAACGTAAACTGTTCGCTTCCACTATAGGGATAATATACTAATTTAGTGAAGCAAGAACTCCATTCTGTGAATTCTTGTTCGCTTTTTTGACGAACAATTATTTTAGTAAAGGTTCTATTGTTAGACTTTCTTACTACACACACGTAAGACCAACTGACCTATAAATTCTAAGGCAACTTTTTTAAAAAAAAACAGGAGTGTCACGTTAGTAATTGTCCAACCCTCGGGCATGTACCCGCTGTTTATTGACCCACACAACATGAGAAAGAGGGATTCGCATACGTGATATCCTTTTGGTGGGGAAAACCTTATCTGGTTCTTGGGTTACTACAACTCGTAATCTCTGATTCTTTCTACTTACCATAGAGAAATTAATTAATATCTACACGATTCAGACTTAGCTCGATATTTTCAATAGAATACATTAATTAATATCTACTTTGTTTTTTATAATTTCATGCAAAGCTACAGGAGGGCTATTTGCGCTATACGTCCCTAATTTACCAGTGTAAGACAAGAGAGAAGGCAACTAGTTATTACCACGCACCGCCAACTCTTGGGCTACTCCTTTAACAACGAATAGCGAGAATGACCGTCACATTATAACGACCCCAAAGTTAAAAAAGCGAGCATGTTTGATGTGACTGTGATTCGAACCCGCGACGCTCAGATTACGAGTCGAGTGCCTTAACCACCTGGCCATGCCACACCAATTTAATATCTACATGGTTCTGATAAAACTCAATATTTCATACAGAATGTATCAATACCTACATGGTTCAGATAAAACTCAACATTTCATACAGAATGTATTAATACCTACATGGTTCTGATAAAACTCAATATTTCATACAGAATGTATTAATATCTACATGGTTCTGATAAAACTCAATATTTCATACAGAATGTATTAATACCTACATGGTTCTGATAAAACTCAACATTTCATACAGAATGTATTAATACCTACATGATTCAGATAAAACTCAACATTTCATACAGAATGTATTAATACCTACATGGTTCTGATAAAACTCAATATTTCATACAGAATGTATTAATACCTACATGGTTCTGATAAAGCTCAATATTTCATACAGAATGTATTAATACCTACATGATTCAGATAAAACTCAACATTTCATACAGAATGTATTAATACCTACATGATTCAGATAAAACTCAACATTTCATACAGAATGTATTAATATCTACATGGTTCTGATAAAGCTCAATATTTCATACAAAATGTATTAATATCTACATGATTCTGATAAAACTCAACATTTCATACAAAATGTATTAATACCTACATGATTCAGATAAAACTCAACATTTCATACAGAATGTATTAATATCTACATGGTTCTGATAAAGCTCAATATTTCATACAGAATGTATTAATACCTACATGATTCAGATAAAACTCAACATTTCATACAGAATGTATTAATATCTACATGGTTCTGATAAAACTCAATATTTCATACAGAATGTATTAATACCTACATGGTTCTGATAAAACTCAATATTTTATACAGAATGTATTAATACCTACATGGTTCTGATAAAGCTCAATATTTCATACAGAATGTATTAATACCCACATGATTCAGATAAAACTCAACATTTCATACAGAATGTATTAATATCTACATGGTTCTGATAAAGCTCAATATTTCATACAGAATGTATTAATACCTACATGATTCAGATAAAACTCAACATTTCATACAGAATGTATTAATATCTACATGGTTCAGATAAAACTCAATATTTCATACAAAATGTATTAATATCTACATGATTCAGATAAAACTCAATATTTCATACAGAATGTATTAATATCTACATGATTCAGATAAAACTCAATATTTCATACAGAATGTATTAATACCTACATGATTCAGATAAAACTCAATATTTCATACAGAATGTATTAATATCTACATGATTCAGATAAAACTCAATACTTCATACAAAATGTATTAATATCTACATGATTCAGATAAAACTCAATATTTCATACAGAATGTATTAATATCTACATGATTCAGATAAAACTCAATATTTCATACAGAATGTATTAATATCTACATGGTTCAGATAAAACTCAATATTTCATACAAAATGTATTAATATCTACATGATTCAGATAAAACTCAATATTTCATACAGAATGTATTAATACCTACATGATTCAGATAAAACTCAATATTTCATACAAAATGTATTAATATCTACATGATTCAGATAAAACTCAATATTTCATATAGAATGTATTAATACCAACATGATTCAGATAAAACTCAATATTTCATACAGAATGTATCAATACCTACATGATTCAGATAAAACTCAATATTTCATATAGAATGCTCAAGGGAATACTGTTAATATAATTTTACATAACAACAGAAGACAAAAGAAAGACATGATTCAGATAAAACTCAATATTTCATACAGAATGTATCAATACCTACATGATTCAGATAAAACTCAATATTTCATACAGAATGTATTAATATCTACATGATTCAGATAAAACTCAATATTTCATACAGAATGTATTAATATCTACATGATTCAGATAAAACTCAACATTTCATACAGAATGTCTACATGGCTCTGATAAAACTCAACATTTCATACAGAATGTATTAATATCTACATGATTCAGATAAAACTCAATATTTCATATAGAATGTATTAATATCTACATGATTCAGATAAAACTCAATATTTCATATAGAATGTATTAATATCTACATGATTCAGATAAAACTCAATATTTCATATAGAATGTATTAATACCTACATTGTTCAGATAAAACTCAATATTTCATATAGAATGCTCAAGGGAATACTGTTAATATAATTTTACATAACAACAGAAGACAAAAGAAAGACATGTGATAATATCAGCCATTTCATCGACCTTAACCCAAACTTTACCATCAACATTTGAATAATGTCCAACCTAATTTTAATATTTTATTTAACTTTAATATACTTAAAAAACTTACTGATAGTTATAGTGTTATCATAAACTCATTTCGGTTTTCTAATTCATTTTTATCCAAATCTCTAGATGTTTTCTATTGAATGTATTAAATACATTTCATGTAGAATGTTCTGGATGAATCAGTAAGATAAGAGATCCCTTCCATGAATTCTTGTTGGCTTTTTTTTATTATATCTCATTTCACTTAAACATTGTGTAAAACTAGTATTATTAGAATACAGAGATTGTCTCCTCCCCCTAAAGTATAATTAATATATAAAACAAGCTTCTGACACATCAAAATGCTATATATTTAACAGCCATCTCTAGGCCACAATGTCACTTTTTATGACATTACATCACTAGACAACGGCGTCACTTTCTACACGACATTACATCACTAGACAACAGCGTCACTTTCTGCACGACATTACCTAAAGAATCCTTCAGAGAAAAGTCAGTTTCATGTAAACAAGAGTATGAAAGATCTCGTTTATTTGTTGTTATCTGTAAAACAAACCCACATTAGGTTACCTGCTGTGTATATCACAGGGAATCGAATCTCGGATTTTAGTGTTGTAAGCTCGTAGACTTACCCCTGTCAACCAAAGGGCAACAGAAGTGATGAAACGTAAGGTTCTGAACCAAGGGCAACAGAAGTATTGAAACGTTAAGTTTGAACTAAAGATAACTTTAGATATCATTGAAGGACAACTAAACCATTGAAAACGAAACGTGTGGTCCAAAAGTAGAAGAAATAATGAAAACTAAAGATGTGGACTTAAATTTGTTTGTTTTGGAGTTAAGCACAAAGTAATACAATGGACTATCTGTGCTCTGCCCACCACGGGTATCGAAACCTGAATTCTAGCGTTGTAAGTCTGTAGACAAATTGCTGTACCACTGGGGGTCAGGTAGTTAAGAAATCAAAAAGTAAGACCCAAGATTTGTTTGTCATTCATCACAAAGTGACTCGATTGGGTGTCTGCGCTTCCTCTGTACATCACGGATATCAAAACCCAACTTGTAGCGTTGTAGGTCCTCAGACATGCTGATGAACCATTACAGGCATTACCTAAAAATAATAGGACAAACTATAGACAATTGACCACAGTTAACAGAAGTCGGCGTATGTCTGTTTTATAGCAAAAACACATTGGGGTATCTGCTGTGTCCATCGCGAGAAATCGAACCCCGGATTATAGTCGCTATCTCGTCAGGCAGGAAGTCCGAAAAATAATATCTACAATAACGGAACTTCTAAACTATAGATTACTGACCAAAGGTCAAGGAACTTCAAAACTACTAAAGTAGAGATTACTGACCAAAGGTCAAGGAACTTCAAAACTACTAAGTAGAAATTAATGACCAAAGGTTAAAGGAATTCGAAATGTCAGAATAGAGATGTTTCTTTATACATCATTTATTGGGTTATTTTCAACTGTCCATGCCGGACGCCCTTACCGCTGTCCCGGGGATATTTCTTAACGCACTTGAAAGGTTAAACCGTTTGATCATATTGTAGTTCTCGAAATGTTTTGGTCTCAGAGAGAGAAAAAAAAAAAAAAGTTATTTTTCTTTGAAAAAGTTGCCTCCCCCTGACCTACAAATATTTAGGGACTATTTGAAGTTTTAGGCCGTGCATCGCCTTTTAAAGTTTGCTGGAAGATTAGAGAAAACCCCGTTGGAACTCGCTTGACTATATTATTTTCTTTTTAAAAAGAAATAATAATAATTATGGCTGAACCTCATTCAGACTTACAAAGATCTACTGAGTGGGCAACAACATAATTTATCGTCTCTGAGGTAGGACAAAACCAAGAAGAACAGCCCCACGATAAGTTAACTGTTGGATAAGTTGCGGGACCCCAGTGGCACAGCGTTATGTCTGTGGACTCATACCGCTAAAACCGGGTTTTGATACCCGTAGTGGGCAGAGCACAGATAGCCTATTGTGCAGCTTTATGCTTAATTCTAAACAAACAAGCTAATAGCAGCCTTTAAACAGTTGCAGACACACACATAATGACGTAACTACAAAAGATGACCTCCCCTCTGCCCACATAAATATTTTCTATAAATTGCAGTTACGTTCGGGTTGATTCAGGTCCCCCGCTAGTACAGCGGTATGTATACGGATTTACAACGCTAAAATGAGGGGTTCGATTCCCCTCGGTGGGTTCAGCAGATAGTTCGATGTGGCTTTGCTATAAGAAAACATACACACACACGATTCAGGGTTCCTTTAGGTTCACCCTTTCCCCTTAGTTGTAGGTACTTCAAACACTGCACAGGTCTGAATTAGAAAGACATCTTATTTCTGTATGTACGTAAACACGTTGTGAGGAAAATATTTTTTTTAGGTTTCTGAAGACACGTATTGTGTTTCTGTATCACGGATGAAATGTTTTGGTTTCGATTCTACAATACAGCTTTTTAAAGTTACGATGAATAATTTTGATCAATTACAACAAACTGCACGTGACGACACGACTACTGAAGTAAGTGACAATCAGAGTCCAGTTTTTTCGGAATTTAGCAGTTCTCTACTCCCAAAGGAAATGGATCAACAACATTTCTCCCAGTTCTTTATAGGATAAAGATTTTGTTTTGGAAAGGTACTTTATCTAACACATTTCTAGTCTCCACTTTTGTATCAACCGTGTCTCCGAGGGATCTTCTGGATGAGGTTTCTGTTGGATATGGAAGTCCTGTTTTGCGCTTTCACGTGACTGAGAATATAATATTGATAATTCTGCTTATACTTGTGAGAGACAAGAACATGTCCATATTCCTTGTCTTTCCACACATTTAGATATGTATAGAGGGCTACTAGGTTATATTAAAACGATTTTGAGTATGCGAATCAATGAGTCACATGACAGCAACAGCCGATGTAAAGTCGTGATGGAACGGAATGTATCAGAACTACATTTGGGCATTGTTTAGGTTTTATAAGTAGAGTGACGTCAGATAAAATTGACTGGTTTTGTATGTAACAACCCTTTGCTGTTCAAACCATTTATACACTTGGATCACAAAGATGAGATCATAAAGGAGATTCAGAATTTAAAAGGCGTTGATACCACTTTGCACTTAATTGAATAACAAAGGAATATGGATCGGCTTGGGTTACGAGATTATCTAGAAAGAGAAACAAATCCTACCTCAGCCGTGTGAAGCAAAAGCTGTCCACGTGCTCCACGTAATCAAGAAAGATCTCTATTTGTGACAACGCCACAAGTCAACAAATTATGTGTGTGTAAATCGCTTCTATCACATATCGTTGAACCGTTGCATTCCTCAAGCAGCCGGAAAAAATACTAATATAAATCCGTACAAAGACATACCATTCAAATTACCGAATGTAGCACCTGGGAATGTTATATAATCAGAATATTGAAACTGGCGCTGGGAAATCGTCGATTTCTTAAACTAGTTGGAAAATGAAAGTCATCAAGGAGGAGTGGTGTGCTTCGGACAGGACAGCCTTAGGGCGGAGCCTTTTGAAAAGAAAGATATCTTGCAGCTGTTGCCAGAATGAACAGTCGATAAATGAAGTATGGCCGAACGTGGCGACACGAACGAAAACGACGTGTAAAGGCCTCAAAATCGTTTTAGTATAATGCATTCAGTCTTCATAAAGGTGTACAAAACTGATTCTTCAACACAAAGTTGTATGTCTATCTCACAAAATCAAAATAATTAATAACTGATAAAGACCTAGCGAAGCCTGAAAGTTAGTGAGAGGGTAATTAATCTGAGAGTGCATGGTTCGCAGCCCACTGCCTCAAATAGGCGCATCGCTCTTTAGGACGGTTGGTGTATTATAAAAGAGACAGATAAAATTTCAATTTTCGATTAGATTAGCCCAAAAGTTGACAGAGGTCACTGTTGAATTCTTTTTCCTTCTGTCTATCAGCTAACAACAGCCCCCCGCTAGTACAGCGGTATGTCTACGGATTTACAACGCTACAATTAGGGGTTCGATTCCCCTCGGTGGGCTCAGCAGATAGCCCGATGTGGCTTTGCTATACGAAAATACAAATACAGCTAACAATTATGAGTTGTTTTTTTTTATTGGAAGTTATTTGTAGTTCCAGAATATTAATATAATAAAATATGTATTTTTATGAAACCATTACATTAAAGTTTCTCAAACTGAGTGAACAACAAGAAGTAATAGACACCGACAGAGAAAGATGGAAATTACGGTATCAGAAATACACTATTGATACCAAATTTGGTGAATACGTATAGTTCACTTACTGAGTTCAAGACGTGTCGTCATAGCAACATGATGGCTTACTTCGTGACGTTCAATCTTAGTTCGTATTGCTCTTGGCAACGGCCACCAATCAACCTTGAGAAAAAAACAAGTTAAACAACTCTTGTTTAAGAATGTCTTCGTGGCACTGGTGTCGAGGGTAGGTTTACTTAGAAAACTGATTAGTATTACTGAAATACATCTCCCTTTAGGGTTAGAATCATTAAAATGTCACTGGAAACTTCGTGGAGTAACACTTCGCTTCCTTACGTGCACGTGCACGCAGTTATAAATAGTAGTTACCGAAGAATGCTTAACTCAACTAAATAATATTCTATTTCTTCGCCCTGCCCAGTGGCAAGTGTGAGAGCTGATAGCTTATGACGCTAAAATCGGGTTTCGATACCAGCGGTGGACAGAGGTACTGACGACTCATTGTGCATTCTTTGTGCTTGACTACAAACAGACAAAATATTTTAAAAAATGTAAACACGGTGTTGACTTATTACATGCAACGCTGTTATCAGCAGTAGAGTCACAGTGACTTATATAACAATGAAGTTAGATAAATACCAACACAACCTTCGGCGCCATGTTGACCTCGAAAACAACTCGCACATCATTACAAAAAAACAAAAGAGATTTCGGTGCTTCATTTATACAACATCAGGGTAATAATAATTAATTAAAATAACGTTTTGTGTTGTTTTTTTTAATTTCGCGCAAAGCTACTCAAGGGCTATCTGCGCTAGCTGTCCCTAATTTAACAGTGTAAGACTAGAGGGAAGGCAGCTAGTCATCACCACCCATCGCTAACCCTTGGGCTACTCTTTTACCAACGAATAGTGGGATTGACCGTCACATTATAATGCCCCCACGGCTGAGAAGGCGAGTATGTTTGGTGCGACAGGGATTCGAACCCGCGACCCTCGAATTACGAGTCGCACGACGTCTTAACACACTTGGCCAAACGTTTTGTGTTTTTATATTAATTTCTAACAAATATCTATCAATTATTCGCCATTTAAACGAAACCTCATTCGTCAGTTCAACATTTTAATAATTCGATATTTCGGTTTTCAACACATTTGATCAATAAAAACTGAACCGAGAAACAAGGAATTTTATAAACACATTTGTCAACTTGTCCTTTTTCATATTTTACACCCGTGAGACATTTATTTAACTTATTGCACGGAAAGTTTGTTGTTTTTTTTTGCTGTCGTTGTTAAACAAAATTGCATAGTGGGCTATCTATGCTGTGCCCACCGCGGGTATCGACACCGATTTTTAATGTTATAAGCCTTCAGACTTACCGTTGTGAATACCTTCGCGTGACAATTTCTGTAATTCGAACCTTTCTTATTTTCAGTTTTAATATGTTTATTAGATTACAATATTCAACCGGGACAGCAGTAAGTCTGCGGATTTACAACGCTAAAATTAGGCGTTCGCTTCCCCTCGGTGAACACAGAAAATAGCCCGATATGGCTTTGCTATAAGAAAAACAACCACATTTTTATTGTTCTTAAGCTGAGAGCTATACATGGGGTTGTTTATGTTCTGCCCATCACGGGTATCGAAACCCATATTTCGGCATCATAATTCATACAAAGATCATGTTGTAATTTGATTGTTATTAGTTTTAAGTAAGATTTTTGTCTCGTAAAGTTTTAAATTTGGAAATGGTTCTCGTCTTGTGTTCCTGAGCTTTAAGTAACACGGAGACGATGGTTCTGTGTCCACCTCCGTATCCGGCTTCAAGACAGGATTTCCCACAGTGACGTGGGACTGTTTAATGTGAAAAGTTATATCCGGTTGATTAATTCGTATTTTGAATGTCAAGGTAGAAGAACGTGTTTTTGGTCTGTTTGTTTTTGAATTTCGCGCAAAGCTACACGAGGGCTATCTTCGCTAGCCGTCCCTAATTTAGCAGTGTAAGACTAGAGGGAAAGCAGCTAGTCATCACCACCAACCTTTGGGCTACTTTTACCAACTAATAGTGGGATTGATTGTCACATTATAATTCCACCCACGACTAACCTAATCACCTGGTTATGCTAAGCCTAAAATAGAACCCTCTGAACGTCTTATGGGAAATTTCACAAACTTTCCTAAGAACAACAACAAGAGGTTGTTAAGTTGATTCTCTCACTACAGCTTGCTCTTTGTAAACACATCTCAACAGGATTCTACCACATAGGGAGGAGCTGGATAAGAGGGAAGACAAGGAGGGATGACATGACTCTAATAAATAAACCCTGAATTAACGACATGGGAGAGAGACACTCTGCCTATTTAACCCATGGGCTGTCTGTCTGTCCCCCGCAGGTGAATAATGACAGGAAGGGAAGTAAAATGATCCGTATTCTTTATTTCCGAGGAGGGGGGGACATTATAAAACAAATGAAAACAGTGCACACGATTTTCAATGTGATTACATATAAGCGTGACAAAATAAAAGATTAAAAATAACTATGCCTCCTAGTGGTAAGTCTGAAACCTTATAACACTAAAAACTGCTTCGATACACGTTCTGGGCACAATACAGATAACTCGTAATGTATCTTTGCGCTTAACAGCAAAACATTACCATAACAGTGTAAGAAAAAAAATAACCTTTTTATGTTATACCAAATGTATTATTTTTTGTGATTTCCAATTTTCTAGGGGTTAATTTACCCCAGCTGTCATTCATTACAGCTTTTATTATTTATTTTTATTAGTATTTGTTACAGCGCTCTTTCCTTATTCGTGGTGGTGCACCAGAAACTAAAAACAAACAAACGACAACAACGATTGATTGATTGATTGACTATTCAGAATAAAGCACCAGCATACACAATGGGCTATCTGTGTTCTGCCCACCACGGGTATCGAAATCCAGTTTCTAGCAGTGTGAGTCCGCAGACATGAGGCTGAGCCACTAGGGTGCAAAAAAAAAATATATATGGAAGTATGCCCCAATCTAAAATCAGTGGGCAGTCCCGGGAAGTCATTCTACAAGTCAGTATTGAACGTTAGTGTATGGTCAGTTCACTGATCACCCTTCTTTTGGTTGATTTATATTTTGACATAAACTATTCTTGGTTTGTTTGTTTGTTTTGAATTTCGCGCAAAGCTACACGAGGACTATCTGCGCTAGCCGTCCCTAATTAAGTAGTGGAAGACTAAAGGGAATGCAGCTAGTCACCACCACCCACCGCCAACTCTTGGGCTACTCTTTTACCAATTGAATAAGGGGATTAACCGTCACGTTATAACGCCTCCACGGCGAACATGTTTGGTGTGGCAGGGATTCGAACCCGCGACCCTCCGATTACGAGTCGAGTGTCTTAATCACCTGGCAATGCCGGGCAGTAAAAGAGCGTCAATAAAAACTTCCTTCAAAAAAACACAATATATCCAAGTCTCTTTCTAATGTACTTCCTTCAAAAAAACACATTATATCCAAGTCACTTCCTGATCTACTTCCTTCAAAAAACTACAGTATGTCCAAGTCACTTCCTAATCTACTTCCTTCAAAAAACCACATTATATCCAAGTCACTTCCTGATCTACTTCCTTCAAAAAACCACATTATATCGGAGTCACTTCCCAATGTACTTCCTTCAAAAAAAACCACAATATATCCGAGTCACTTCCTAATCTACTTCCTCCAAAAAACCACAACAGATTCAAGCCACTTTGTTCATCATTGGTAATTCTAGGGTTTCGTTTATCAAATATAAGACTGTGAGTCAGAAATTACTTTTGCTAATGTTATTGGGTAGGAAGTTAGGAAGAATGGAAACTTTTTTCTATGTTTAGTAAAACTGTCCATAATATACTTTATCAGTCACACTGAAAGTTAACTTTAACAAAACCAAATATTTTAGTAAGGTCTATTACATTATTTATTTATCAATTGGAGATTTCTTCCGACCACATCAGCAAATAAAAATGCTTAATATAAAACATTAACAAAACACTGGTACAGAAGGTCGATTTTTGTTTTCATTTCACCCTCACGTGTAACAGCACCTACAAGGTGCCAACTTCCCTCCCTCATGTGCTTCCATTTTCCTCTCTCTCCCTAACGTCCTTGCCCGAGGTTATGGGTTACTTACGCAGTCCGACTGACCAATGGCATAAAGTAGTTTCTTTGAAATCCCTGAAAACATAATTCATCACCATTACACAGCGATAAACACTAGAAGAGCAGATTAAATATTGGTTTTGTTGTTTTTAGGTAAAGTGTGTCGTAACCAACATGTGAGAGGTAAGCCACCAGACGTCTAGAAACTTCAGTCTTTTGTTTCATTAACTTTTTGATACGAAACAATCCTATTAAATCTAACTTGTAATATCGTACACTTGAATGTATGATCAAAATAGGATATGATGATAACAGAAACCTCGGAAATTACAGTTCTTACAGCAACCAGTTTTCACAACAATTTTAGAAAATGTAATTAGAACATTCTTCTCAGGTTCAGTAAGGAACGTAATACATGTAATTAGAACGTTCCTCTCAGGTTCAGTAAGGAACGTAATACATGTAATTAGAACGTTCTTCTCTGGTTCACTGAGGAACGTAATACATGTAATTAGAACGTTCCTCTCAGGTTCAGTAAGGAACGTAATACATGTAATTAGAACGTTCTTCTCAGGTTCAGTAAGGAACGTAATACATGTAATTAGAACGTTCTTGTCAGGTTCAGTAAGGAAGTAATACATGTAATTAGAACGTTCTTCTCAAGTTCACTGAGGAACGTAATACATGTAATTAGAACGTTCTTCTCTGGTTCACTGAGGAACGTAAAACATGTAATTAGACCCAACTTTCAGAATCAGTAAAACCTTCATCATATCTGACTCGGTGAAGAACGTACAACATCTTCAAGACAAGCACTGGTTTACTTAATAATCAGATCAGACTGTCGTAATAATCTGACTATTTAAGTATTTGCTCTCACTTTGCAGTACATCTGGAAGATAACGGAATCGAGAGTAACATGTTTGCTCAGTAATCATGAACAACGCACATTAAACGTGAGATATATTAAATCTTGAGACTTCAACTTGAAGTTTACAGTTCTAAGAAGTGACTACCTGTTGAATTGTGTTAACCTTTTTCCCGCATGGCTGCACCGAAAGGTGTCAGGAGGGGTCATGAAGAGATACGAGAAGAAAACGAACTGCCAAAAATTATATATTTCAATACATGATTCAACTATACTACAAGCAATACAGTTAGTTCTTGTATTTTGTGTTGGGTAGGGTGTGTGTTTTCTGATCTGAGAGGTTTAAGAACACATTGGCTAGAGAGAAAGTAGCTAGTAACTCAACCCTTTGGTTAGTTATCAGAGGAACAGTGTGATTTAACGGTCATGTTCATAGCACGTCCATGTTTCCGAGGTGCGGAATCCATTCGTGCAACAACGGGACGCGAGCCATGAATCTTCTGTTTAATAGTTCATGTAGGCAAACAACAAGGCCACGTCCAAGCTCTCTAGTCTTAGAAAACATAAGTCCTCAGTACTCTGAGTTTATATGAATATAATACTTTTTTTTTTTAATGAATTTCGCTAGCCGACCCTAATTTAGTAGTGTAAGACTAGAGGAAAGACAGCTAGTCATCACCAGCCACCGCCAACTCTTGGACTACTCTTTTACCAATGAATAGTGGGATTAGCTATTACATTAAAACGCCCCTACAACTGAAATGGCGAGCGTGTGAGGTGTGACGGGGATTCGAATCCGTGACATTCGAATTACGAATTCAGTGTCTTAACCACCTGGTCATGCTGGGCCTAATACTTTTGTATACATATTAACTCCTGCAGCTTTCTACGTATGACTTCTTTACTTGCCTCGTAATCTGCAAGTCGCAGGTTCGAGTTCCATCACCAACGATGTTTGACCTTTTAGTTACGTGGGTGATATCATGCGACGACCAGTCCCGTATGCGATTAGAATAATCCAATAGTTGCCGGTGGGTATTGTTAACTAGGTGCCTTTTCTCTTGTGTATCATATAAATTAACGACGACTAGCGCAGAAACCACTCGGGTAGTTTCGCACATGATTTGCCGATTTGTTGAATCATAGTGTTTTAACGAAGATAAATCTGTAAACAGTGTTTTATATGTTGTAATCTCACAGTGTTCGTATATATACTGCTGGATCTTGAAGCCAATGAACATAAAGAAAAAATATGCATTTTGTTTTGTTAGACTGAACCACATATTTCAGTAGAGCTTCGAAAGATGACAATAAGAATAGGGAAGTTAAAAATAAAAACTTTTTTAGCATTGAATAAGGAAAATGTGAACACCATGAAATTAAATGCCAAAAACGTTTTTTATTTTTATTTTCTCTTTTCTTATTGCCATATTTCGAAGCTCTACTCAAATAAGTGGTTGAATCTGACAACGCAAAATGCATAATATTTCTTTATGTTCATTGGTTTTAAGATTATGTCCAGCAGTGTATTTATGAAGATCGAATATAGTCACCTGATTAACTTGTCGGACTGTAGACTTGAGATTTCGTGGCTCACACACACACAGACAAAAGCATCCTGTTCACTTTTTAGAGTCATGAGTGTGTTATAAGAGGGACATTAAACTCTCACGAGCTTATTATTACTTGAAAATTAAGGACGGCTAGTTTAGACAGAGAAAGCTATCCAGTAGTTTAGACAGAGAAAGCTACCCAGTAGTTTTGCCCTAATTTCACCAGATAAACTTTGTTAACTTTCATCAGAATGTTCTAAAATCTAAACACTTTAAAACGTATATTGAGCCCCAAATAATATAATAGTTTTATATTACACATCAGTACACAGTAATACTTAACTCAAAAACTTACAAGTCAAAGGAAAAAATTATGTGTGGAAAGCAATACGTAAGCCACACCACACCTGCCAAATCTACAACCACAGAGTTCAATCTATTAATACCAGGGATGCGGCAGACATTTATATGTTATTACTTTCTTAAATTAACCAGCAAGATAGTTTTCATATTCCTGGTGCGGGTCAAGCAACCAGAGCCTCAATCTAAGAAGCTTTGGAAATATTGAAGAACTCATAACAGAAAGTAGAAAGAAATTACTCCTACATAAAAGCCTGTGCGTAACTTTACGTCACGCTTGATCTCTCGAAATAGGAGGATCATAAAAGCTAAACTGTATTTATTCAGATAGAATAGTTTGCGTAGTGTCTGCCCACTTCAGAGACGGGAATGCAAGAGGGCCGTATGTGTATGTGATATGAAACCTTGTAAGTGTAATGAATGTTGATATAACAAGTTTAAACTAAATACTTAGTGTGGATCATCTACCCTGGAGCCGAGTGCATAAAATTATAAAAGTAAAAAATATTAATTAACTTTTAAACTTGTATCCTTTTGGAATTAAGTTATTTTGTTGTATCAACGTTTTAAATAAAAAAAAAACGAGCGTCTTCAACCTATGGAAACTCTAAGTTCAGAAATCATCAGCTATTTTTACAGTTTTATTTTCTGTGAATTTCACTTGATTATTTCAGTGCACAAACTAACACCAATATAGGTTATACTTTTGTTGCTAAGTAACATCACATAAAAGCCACTGCTACCAATTCGCAAATGGCTTTTGTGTATCATGAGTTGTTCATCTGATTTTTATCAATTATTCTATGAATACGCCACGAATTCGTTTCATGAATTATCTTAATTTTGATTGGTTCACAAAGTAATTTACCGACGTTTGACTGTCTCGACTCCACTTTTCTGCTTCTTTGTTAGTCAAGTTTGATTTCGCAAAATGTTTTTTTCAGTTAGCTGTTAAATGTGACGTCAGGGTATACTATGGGGTGGGGTGGTAAACTTTTCCCGTTATTTTTAACGGTAGCATGTAATATAAAAACAACCACACTATATCTTCCACATTCAGTACCGACGAAGCATTTTGTCCAATATCAAGCCTCACCACATAGGTTGGGATACGACAGATAGAACAGTGGTAGAAGCGTTAATTATGTACAATCAACAGCTGTTATGCCATGAAATAAACTAAATAAATGAATTATATTTGCAGCTGGCCCTAATTAGAATGCTCAAAATTTCAACTTCCCAAGGGGAGTGCAAACGACAGGTTGACTCCATGATTCTAGTCTTGCAGTTCAAGATTAGATCCCAAGTACCTCGGGATGGAATGTTTCGCCCATGAAAAACTATTTATTTTGTTACTCATTGTTTATATTCTATATTATGGGCCACAAAATCGGAAAGATCACGGTTAGCATTAACACTTTTAATGTTTTGTTAAGCCTAACAGTTAGTTGTTAGCGCGTATGTCTCAAATAATTTAATAAGCCTAGTTTTACTTGTTTGATTGTTTGTTTTGGGATTTCGCACAAAGCTACTCGAGGGCTATCTGTGCTAGCCGTCCCTAATTTAGCAGTGTAAGACTAAAGGGAAGGCAGCTAGTCATCACCACCCACCGCCAACTCTTGGGCTACTCCTTTATCAACGAATAGTGGGATTGACCGTCACATTATAACGCCCCCACGGCTGGGAGGGCGAGCATGTTTGGCGCGAACCCGCGACCCTCAGATTACGAAGTGCACGCCTTAACGCGCTAGGCCATGCCAGGCCTCTTAGTTTTACTAAAACGTTTGCTTTAGGATTAGAAATTTATTCGACTGCAAGCTTCTTCATTGTAATAACATAAAAAAACCTCGTAAAACCAAAAACAAACGCGTTTTTACCTTTGCAAGCTTGTCAGCCAAGTTCATTAACCCAAGAGCTGTTTTATAACTATGACCTATAAAACTGACGTCGAAAGTGAAATATATAATATTTTCGTCGGTGGAATGTAGAGAAGCTAGTAAAAATAGTATCGAATTACGGACGGATACGATTTAACTTATCATGTTGACACAGCGCCATCTTCTGGCACATTTTAGTAGCAAATATACTGTAGGTACATATCGTCGTGGTTTGGTTTGTTTTGAATTTCGCACAAGGCTACTCGAGGGCTATCTGTGCTAGCCGTCCCTAATTTAGCAGTGTAAGACTAGAGGGAAGACAGCTAGTCATCACCACCCACCGCCAACTCTTGGGCCACTCTTGTACCAATGAATAGTGGGACAGACCTTCACAATATAATGCCCCCACAGCTGAAAGGGCGAGCATGTTTGGCGCGACGGGGATTCGAACTCGCGACCCTCGAATTACGAGTCGAGTGTCTTAACCACCTGGCCATTATCGCGGAATATCGCTGTAATAGTTTTGAAACGTTTTTTAACCACTAAGAACTTGGAATGTTTCACATTAGACAATCAAGCATTTCTTCAGCAGAAAAGACATTTATAGTGGAAGTTTGTTCTAGAGGATTTTAACAAACAAGTTTGTATGAGCCTGTTTTATATGTTTGTACTAAGCCTGTTTTATATGTTGGTACTAGCCAAATAATCTTATGTAAGCTCAAACTGTAGCTGTGGACAAGAAATGCCAAGACGTAATATTTCATATGTACTTTCTTTCGGGAATCCCTCGACTCTCTCTTCCCAGACCTCTAATTCCTTCTTGAAATTTTGCGCGAACTTTAACAAAGAAATTCTCACTCACCATGAGCTCAAAACAACTTCACGGGTTTTATAACATTGGAATTCGATCCATGTGTGCACATTATGCAATTTTACATTTAAAAACAAATATTTCAGAATATTTCTTTATTTTCACTGCATAATAGACATGAGTATAGCAGAACGCCTAATTCCACGAATATACTTCAAATAATTAATTTTATCTAAGAAGAACAGACAGTAGAAACATTCGCAGTTAACCTACACTGAAACTGTTTTCCAACCACCTTCCATCTTATTTTCGTGAAAGGACGTTTCTCTGCTTCAGAGAATTAAAATATTTAAAACCGTTAAAACAACATAACTAGTTTCGGTTAAACGAATTGTTTCAATATAAAAAGTGTATTTTTATTCATACAGTTAGCTACATTGATTGGACCCCTCTACCCAGGGGGCAGCTATCTATAGTTATGTAGCTTTTCCAACAAACATGACTTTATAAGTACAGGGCCCCAAACAGCATATGACCTCCCATTCATTTAAATAAATACACCATCAGTAGTAGATTTAATCTAATAAATTACTTTAGGGTCCTCTCTTTCTTCGACATTAAAAATGCTTGCTTTTTATTTGTTCGTTTGAACTATAGAGCTACACAATAGGCTATCTGTACTCTTCTCACCACGAGTATCGAAACCCGGTTTCTAGTGTTGGGAGCTTCAACTATCGATATTTCGATAACGATATTTATATAATTTTTAATATCAGTTATATAAACTTAGTGATCAAGTTACAAACTGTACTGGGAAACCAAATAGGTTCATTGTGGTACGTAACCATACTATGTGTTTCCTACCTCTTAGTTAATGTACGATGTGTTCAAAATTTCTCTACATATTGCATATTCAGTCTTAATAAACAGCATATATTAAGGGAACCAAGAAATTCCCGTATCCTCGTTATCTAGAGAAGTAGGTCATTCATCTAGGATATCACGAATTTTATCCTAGGAAAGATTCGTAACGTAAACATGGTATACAGAGAAAATGAAATGACTTTCCCCCACTAGCAAGTCACTTTTGTAGTGAAAGTGACGGTGGGTAGAGACTATTTATTGACACAAAAGGTATTGTTCCTGAGACAAAACGTATTGTTCCCATTGGTTTGTAATTTTCAATGTTGCTGTTTTTAAAATCTCCTTATGTACACGTTTAATATTTAATTAAACTACTTTAAAAGGAATTTATTTTAATTACTAATATCGAGTACACTATAACTTAAGCATTATATTATCTAAGTTTTAAAACATCAAGTACAACTACAGGTTTTACTGTCACTTGCGGTTACAAGTCTAAACTTTACAAGCTGCGAGAATAAAATAAAAAGTATCAGCGTACAAAGACAAATTAAAGTTCCACCCATTTTTCATTAACATCTGGAAAATTTCCGAGAATTTATCGACAAAGTTTTACATTCTAATATTTTTAAGCTTAAGGTCAACCACGCCCACTTGCAAGTCAAAGCTGTTACTAGGCGACTGAATTTGAATGACACGCTTACGACCAAAAACAACATATTTCCCACTTTTCAATTATAACCTAAAAAAGGTTCTACCAATGAATGGGTTTGTAGCATGAGATAGAAAAGAATTCATTATTCTTTCGAAAGGTACAAAGTGTTTCTCACCTTATAAGTATTAGTTTATTAAAGTTAGACTGGATTTAGGTTTAACATTTAGATTTTAAGTAGTTATGGATTAGTCCCCACTACTACAGCGGTATGTCTCCGGATTTACAACGCTAAAATAAGGGGTTCGATCCCCCTCGGTGGGCTCAGCAGATAGCCCGATGTGGCTTTGTTATAAGAAGAAACGCAAACAAACACGAAGTTATGGATTATTTGTGCTCATAAATGAATAGTTTATGATCGTGTACATTACATTTAACTTGATGTAGTTTGACTTGTGGTAATATCTAAGCAAGATGACGTCATTTACGTATGGGCAACCTTTGACCTGTAAAAGCTATTACAACCATGGGGTCACGTTGGCATAACTGAATCAAGCGTAAAAGACAACGGATTGGAAAGAAAATCAAAAATAGATTGTAAATGAAAAGATAAAAACGTGAAATTATAAAAATATTACAAAATAATCTATGAACATATAAATACATATTTCTTAAGTTTGATCACTTCGTTGTACGTTAATGGTAATATGTAATAATATAAAAGAGAAAACGTGGAATAAACATAAACATTTAATATTCATTTAGTAGGTTTTAGAGATAACGTAAATAAAATTTGAAAGTTATATGATAATAAAATATTTTTATACTCGAAATGAAAATCGCATTGCCTGTGAACTATTTTGATTCTGAGTGCATATACCAACATTAAATAATTATCGTTTTATTATAAACAGTAGAAAAAAACGTCTTATTTTTCTGAAACCACATAATCTTAGGATAGTTCAAGACAATTTTGAAACCGTTTCAACAACTGGTTTCATGCAACGACAATTGGATACCTACTTACTCGTAGTGATGTTTTCTCGGTCTGGAACACGTTGTTTGTTTGTTTAGAATTTCTCGCAAAGCTACACGAGGGCTATCTGCGCCAGCCGTCCCTAATTTAGCAGTGTAAGACTAGAGGGAAGGCAGCTAGTCATCACCACCCACCGCCAACTCTTTCACCAACGAATAGTGGGATTGACCGTCACGTTATAACGCCCCCACGGCTAAAAGGGCGAGCATGTGACCGGGATTCGAACCCGCGACCCTCAGATTACGAGTCGAGTGCCTTAACCACCTGGTCATGCCAGGCCCCTGGCACACGTTGACTGACTGGAGTTACTTTGAACGTATCTAAAGCTCTCCAGTAAAGCCACCACAAAATACATTTGTTCTTATACTTTATGATAAAGTAGCAGTTGTGCTAGACTTTTATCTACTGTCTTTCATTGTCTCAAATTCAGACGAGGTAAAGAGAACTCGGACTTGGCTCTTAAAAGCATTCTCTGTCAAGCCTCCTATTATTTTGCACCTTTTATCTTATTACATCGACTAACTGTGGTACCCGTACTCTGGATGGAAGTTGTGTAAATTAGTTGATTAATAAAAGGTTATCTTAGAACACTAAAAGTTGTTTCCTTCATATATAATTTAAAAAGACGCCCATAAAAACAAAATGTGAAACTAAGTCTGCATGTATTGTTTCATGGGCTCAAGAAACGTTCATGCCAAATTTGGTGAAGGGCAAAGTAGTGGTAAAAACCAAAAAAAAACCGCAAATGCAAATTTGTGTATATATTTATGGACCTAATGAATCTCCATACTAATTGTAGTGAAAATCCATTCACACCTTGCGAAGTATTTAGATGGACATACACATATAGTACTATTATATTTGTATAGATGGCGCTAGTGCATTATATCTATGTGTGACGTACTTATGACGTCATAATTGCACCCCGACAATGGAGAGAAAGAGAGTTGTAGTCTACAAAGTTACTGCTGTCCTACCAGCGACATAAAATAATTTAATTTAAGAATGCAATATAAACATATAATTACATGATTAGGCTAGAAAATATATGTACAGCCGTTCGTGCATGTATATTGTTTGGTGATGGTACTAAATAAATCCAGATATACATAAAACAATCCAAATCTTGTTCAGGTTATGGCTCGACTCAGCCAAGAGGTTCCCAGATCTGTATAAATATTATGATATTGCAAATATTCATCAAGTTTGTGTTCATTAGAGGTGGGTTTCAGCTTAGTTCTGTACAGAAAAGAAAAATCATACCATGCCTAACGTTTCAATAGAAGGTTTTAAGCCACACATTTCCCATAAGAAAACTTGCATATTCCAATTTAAGAAAACACAGTCCACAAGGAGTCGGTCTGTTTTACAAATGTTATTGATAAGATAGTGCCAAGTTATTTCTGAGCTTTATTCTATCTCAATTAATTTAAGTTAGACGTCAAGTTTGCTTGAACTCGACGTGAAAACCATGTACTGAAACCTGATATACTTGAGATATGACAAGTTTTCTGGGATAATAAACATGTAACAGTGTAATGTTTTAAAAACAATTACAGTATAAAAAAAATTTAAGTGGCATAGCTTTATTTATTTAAAATTTTTTAACAAGATTAGTATGAGAATATTTTCATCTGTGTTAATAAATCATAGTTCATAAAACTGTGATAAGCCATAAATATATTGCACAAACTTATCCAATGATTTTTTTGTTATATGAGCTTCAAATTATGTTTCTTAAGAGAAGAAAACACTTAAAAAGGGCTGTGTGCTGGCCTCAGGGTTTCTCTTATTTATACAAAATGAGTTTGTACTAGGGAAGGAACAACTTTTATTATTATTAACTTCACAATAAACCAGAGACTCCTACCTCTTCCACTAAAGCACCTCTAAACTGACCATAGTCCACTACAGGACCTCACCTCTTTTATGTTAATGCAGGCCTAACAACACTATTTTTCTCTCTCCTCTCACTTCAGTTCATTTTGATTTTGCCACACATTGACACACTAAAATTTTCATTTGGCATACATTTGGGGGAAGTCTACACAAACATTAGTGGCTAGTTACCTTGTTACAAACCTTCTGTAACTACAGCTGCAGTTTTATTAATCTAATTGTATTTTATGTTCATGTTTTGCATTACGACCACCTCTACTTTAACATAACCACCAAAAGAAAACCAAGGTACTGAACTGAAACTTCACAGATAATTCTTCCCACAGACTTTGTTTCTTCTATCAAAGAAAATCTGTACATTTCTGATCTCAGTCAATACTACAGATACTAACGTTATCACAAGTTACAGTAATTTGTTCTCAATACAAAGTGTTTCCGAGTATGTTTCATAAACAAAAGTCACGTTCCATTTAAGGAATGTTTCCCTTAGCTGGCTGAAAAAACAAGTCAGCAACATACAAAATTTTACACTTCTGTACAAAGGACCAGGTTAAAAGATTTGCAAGGCAAATACATCTTTCTGTAAGAAGAGTTTATCAAATCTGTTCGGTGCCACAGCTGACGAAGCACTCGGTACAATCACGGAGGGTTAATTATTTGTCTGCCTGTATAGGGAACTAAGATAATAAGAAGTTATTAAAAACTACACCTCCGTGGAATGAATAAACAATAAGAAACAACAATAAATCATCTTTGTTATAGTGACTTCATGGAGGACATTGGGGAACATTTAAAACGAGTCTCGATTTAAAACGTTTGGTTGATAAACAAAATACTGCATCGGGCATTGCTGCCTTGGTATCACAATGACTTTCAATTCAAGTAACTGAATTATACCTAAAATAAACAAAACACTTCAAAATTACTGGTTTATAGTTAACTATGGATACTGTCACAACTTGTGTAGAGCTTTCATTGAGGAATATACATTTGCTCTACTTCTGTGAAAACCTGTAATTAACAGTTTAGTGTCTTCCCTTCTTTGTACAGTATTTCTGATCCAACATTGTATATAAAAAAAAAAAGCCATTCTCTTTGCAACGTTCACTAAAAAACTGTAACGAAGCACATGACAAAGGTACTTGAACAATTATAATAAATCCTACACACTGTTGTTTCTCTTCAGTATCGGTGTTTTTTTTTTTACAGAGGTTAAGCCTTCAGAGGTCAAAAAAAAGGAAAAAAACTAAACAAATACAGGCGTTGAAGCTTCAACTTGCATTTCATATCACTCTTAGGGCTATAAGGACCCCATCTGACCACCAAGGAAACACAAGACTAATTTTTTTCCATATACAGTTTATAAGTGCTACGATTTTTCTGTTGAACTAGACTGCCGACTGTGTTTTCCATAATTAGGTTTCAAATAATCATTCTGGGATAATGAGAACACATCTATTCTATCTTCTTTGTGGTACTGCAGGCAGCGACGTATAAAGTTCTGTAAAAGGTAAAAATCAATTACTATTATTTACATGGAGATAAATTCTGTAAAAGAAGAATTTTTACAGGTACCATTACGATAAATTTAACCTTACGTATAAAAACAGTAATGTTCCATAGAACGTATTCCAGTTTTGGTTTTTAATATTGTCAGTAACAAAAATAGATATTTATAAAAGTTCTATCTACTTTTTCTTTTCTTGAGTTTCAAAAATCTGAACATCACTTCATGTTTTCTATTTAAAACTGGGATTGTTACAGAGAATACCCAATATAGCAAGTTATTTAAGTAAAAGCCTGCCACATAATGATCTATGAATGGTTAAGTCAGTTATGTTCAGGTTCACAATGTTAGGTTCTAATGATGGTTAAATTGGTTATGTTCAGGTTGAAAATGTTGGATTCTAATGATGGTTAAGACAGTCATGTTCACGTTGAAAATGTTAGATTTTGACAATGGTTACATCTTACAATGAATAAGCCCGGTCTTGTACAATGTTATAATCTTACAATACTTACTAAAATCTGTACTGAATACATCTTTGACCATTTAATTTAGGTGTATCAGGTAATGGCTGTATTGGTCAAAGTAGTCAGGTACAAGTCTTACCATAAGAAGGTAAAACTGAGATCACTCAACTGGTACAACAAGATGCTGAAATTGTCAATGCTTTATTATGGCACTTAACAGCTCAATATAAATGAAGGTGATAGATAACACAGTTAATAATAATATTCAATCAAATGTTATTTAGATTAGTCCAATTTCTCTAACTTTTTTACACACACACAAATAACAACTTACTTTAGCCTCATTACTGACAGCAGGCTTAGCTGGAAAGTCCACTTCTGTGGCTTTAAGAATAGTGCTTTCCTCTAAGATAGTAGCCTGAGACTGGTTATGACCAAATGGCTAACAGGAAAAACAAAACAAAAACTTTGAGATACACAAGTCAGTTCTCTATGAAAAAACAAACAAACAAACAAATTATTTGGAGAAATTAAGATTAACTGAAGCATTTGCCTTCCCAAACACCCAACTGAAAGTGATCCTTACTTTTCTCCCATAAAGACATTGGTAGAAGATCACTCCTACACTCCATACATCAACTTTTGAGGAGATTTTAGGTGGATTCTTTCCAACTACAAAACATTCTGGAGGCAAGTACCTACAACACAAAACAGTAAACAGTTTTAAAAGTTGGCAAGTCTCAGCTAAAACTACAAGTAACAAGTTTTACTGTTATTTGCAAGTAATTCGATGTAACACTTCTATTATATGAGCAATATACATATGAAATGGAACAAAACTGGAAGTATGGAACAGTGGTTATTGCCCATAGCAGCAGAAAGACAAGTATCTAATAAACGGGTTTTTTACAAGAAATTCTTTGGAAAATTAAAAATGGTTTTTAGGAAGATAAAGCTTTTGATTATTCTATTATTATTTTTAATAAAGTAGTTGGTTGAAATACATAAATTATATAAAATGTCTCAGCTCAATTACAAAGACATCAGCCCTGTTTGTAAAACAAGTCTTACCATTTAAGTAAAATTTAACATGTAAATTACACTTGAAGTTAAAAGAATCACCATAAACAAGATAATTATCTGGGTGAAAACTGCACGAACTAACCAGTAAGTTCCAGCTCCCTGAGATGTCAAGTCCATTCCATATTCAGGACTATAGTTTTCATCATCCATGATCTTGCTCAATCCAAAGTCAGTAATTTTTATTTCATTACTTCCACTTCTGCTTCCCAGAAGAATGTTACCTGTGAATACAAAATTAGAAACATCATAAACACATCACTTACATATAAACTGAATGTTTAGAAACATCATAAACACATCACTTACATATAAACTGAATGTTTAGAAACATCATAAACACATCACTTACATATAAACTGAATGTTTAGAAACATCATAAACACATCACTTACATATAAACTGAATGTTTATCTTTACTAGAGTCAGTCTATAGTGATTTATCCTGTAAGCCTATTACCAATGATAATAAAGTTGGAAATCGGGAAGTCGTACATATTTACTGGATCATCAGTAATGCTAACTCTATTCCAGTCGCTAGTCTGATGCTTTAAAGTAACTTAAGATAATAAATACACATTAGGTAAAGTTTTGGAAGTACTACCTAAAATATCACAAACACTAAGTCAGTTTAAGTAAGCCATAGTTCTTACATTTTGTACCAAAAGCACTCATCACACAGACCTGATTACAAGTTTATTTGACAGTAATTTGTTTCCTTCTCAACATCAGCCCTCCTTAATCCCTAACTTAAGTTTTACATAAAAAAAGCAACAAAAATTGCTTTGCTTATTATTCACAATTAG
This sequence comes from Tachypleus tridentatus, assembly GCF_004210375.1. NCBI lineage: Eukaryota > Metazoa > Arthropoda > Merostomata > Xiphosura > Limulidae > Tachypleus > Tachypleus tridentatus. The sequence goes on along the minus strand of NC_134836.1, from coordinate 125,300,322 downwards.
CTATCACCACGGTTACCTGTGGGGCTGGGGCACAAGGACTATCAGCTATCACCACGGTTACCTGTGGGACTAGGGCACAAGGACTATCAGCTATCACCACGGTTACCTGTGGGACTAGGTCACAAGGACTATCAGCTATCACCACCGTTACCTGTGGGACTAGGTCACAAGGACTATCAGCTATCACCACCGTTACCTGTGGGACTAGGGCACAAGGACTATCAGCTATCACCACCGTTACCTGTGGGACTAGGGCACAAGGACTATCAGCTATCACCATGGTTATGGAAGTGTGTTTTTTGTAACTCTCATCTTCCAGACATTTAAAGATTGTTTTTAACTAACATTTTTTACATCAACATATTTATAATGATGAATGCTATGCAGAAATAAACAATTACCAGACATTTGAGAATTAGACAAAGAAAAGCACGCACCAGGTTTGAGATCGTAGTGAATAATTGGTGGTTTGATCTCATTCAAGTACCTGAGGGCATGCACCACCTGCATAATGATACAACGAGCCTCTTTCTCTGGCATGCTCTTGTGCTGTTTCAGATAGAAATCAAGGTCGTGACCATCACAGTATTCCAACACTGTGCAGAATCTATGAAAAATCAAAATGTTAATCCATCTAAAACTTAAGATATTATCAACTTCTTATCATCTAAACTTTTATTTTCTCTTGCAATTCACGTATTATGGTTATTATAGTGATTATTACTATTGGATAATTATTTATAATTACAGCGTACTTGTTTTGCTTGAAGATATCCAATTCAGACCATAAAAGAATATTTTATGTAAAAACAATTATGATCTGGTAACATACTCAAAGTTCTCATAATCACATCAGGACTGACCAAAATCTTAAAATAATAATAAAACACATGAACAAGAAGTATGATTTAATATATCTAACAGACGAAGATGTAATCAGAGCTTTCCTCTGTGGTAAAACACATTCTAGTGAAAGTACAAATGAAATATAAATGTCTTCATCCTTACTCAGTCTTACTTACGAAGCTAATGGAACTCTCGAGGAAATACTCCTCACTTGTCTGTCTAAGATGAAGTTTACCAATAGTGTTTGCAACTAGTCTTGAAGTGAAAAGTTTTAATATGAAGAACCAACATTGATGGCACTTCAATTACCCACATGAAACAACCTTTACTATTGCAGTCAACTCAACATAATTTATATAAAATTTACAAAAGCAGGGGTAATAGAAATATTTATTGATAAGGATTTGTTTTAACATTTTATATAAAGCTATCTGTAACATTGAGCTGATAGCTAGTTAACAGCATCCAATACCTACTCTTGCATATTTGTATTCAAACAGATATAGTTTACTGTCACTCTTACAAGTCTCACACACTGTGGCGGTTGTTTATAAAACAGGTTCCAACTTACAAATCCTCAGATTCACAGTCTGGGCATACTTACCACTAGGCCACTCCTGACCCATGATGATGACCCAGTGTAACCTTCTACTAACCCACTGATTGCAAGGCACTTTTACTTTTTAATGTCAGTACCTTTAGATTCACACTTCTTAAAAGAGAAACTACCACAGACAATGTATGAAGAATGTGTTATTTACGATTATAGTGAATGAACAGGAAAATAGCTCATGAAAGGCCTGAATTTATTATATAAAGTAAATATAATACAAAGTAAAAACATAATTATCAAACACTGTAGCCAAAATGAGGTAATAAAACTAAATCTTTAAATCTACTCAAATGATACAAACAACTGATATGTACATTCAAGTTACATCCAAGTTAAATCTATTCCAAACAGTCAGCCACTTTATAGTAATTATATGGATTTAAAAACATGCATACATTCACAGGATACCTAGCAGTAGAAACATTACCTACTTAGAGAAACTGTAGGCCTAACATACAGATATTATGACTACAATTTCAAAACAAGGTTCAGGTTATGCAACACAACTCACTTTCATCATTTCAGACATTTTTACAAATACTTATGTGTTTTACTTACGAGTTAGCATCTATTTCAAACACGTCATAAAGCTTCACAACTCTAGGATGGTCAAGGGCTTTGTGAATGTTGTACTCTCTCAGAGCGTGTCTAGGATAACACATACACAAAGATACAGCACAAAAAGTTTACAAAGAACTGCCTAGAATACTATGTTACAGTTAAATCATAATAGCTGAAAATGAATAGCCATTTAGTTTTTGTTTGTTTTAAATGTTTTGTCAAGGGCTGGGTACAAGTAATTTACCCAAATCAACAAGATATGTAACAGTACAAATAAATATCATTATCATATTGAAGGGTCTATTTTACTGCACCTTATAGTAAACTAAATTAATTTAGGTGTTTTACATTTTCTCTTTACAATTTTTAACAAAATTCATTACTGTAATACACATATCTCTTTCATCTTCATTAAAATTTTTAAAAATTCAAAACATGCATTTTAAACAGTTGGCTGTCTTTCTAGTCTTTACTGACTCGATGAATTTCACATTAACATTGTCAGTATACAGTCACTTTATGTAGTTGGCTGTCTTTCTAGTCTTTACTGACTCGATGAATTTCACATTAACATTGTCAGTATACAGTCACTTTATGTAGTTGGCTGTCTTTCTAGTCTTTACTGACTCGATGAATTTCACATTAACATTGTCAGTATACAGTCACTTTATGTAGTTGGCTGTCTTTCTAGTCTTTACTGACTCGATGAATTTCACATTAACATTGTCAGTATACAGTCACTTTATGTAGTTGGCAGTCTTTCTAGTCTTTACTGACTCGATGAATTTCACATTAACATTGTCAGTATACAGTCACTTTATGTAGTTGGCTGTCTTTCCAGTCTTTACTGACTTGATGCATTTCACATTAGCATTGTCAGTATACAGTCACTTTATGTTGTTGGCTGTCTTTCCAGTCTTTATTGACTCGATGAATTTCACATTAACATTGTCAGTATAGAGTCACTTTATGTAGTTGGCTGTCTTTTCAGTCTTTACTGACTTGATGCATTTCACATTAGCATTGTCAGTATACAGTCACTTTATGTAGTTGGCTGTCTTTTCAGTCTTTACTGACTTGATGCATTTCACATTAGCATTGTCAGTATACAGTCACTTTATGTTGTTGGCTGTCTTTCCAGTCTTTATTGACTCGATGAATTTCACATTAACATTGTCAGTATACAGTCACTTTATGTAGTTGGCTGTCTTTCCAGTCTTTATTGACTCGATGAATTTCACATTAACATTGTCAGTATAGAGTCACTTTATGTAGTTGGCTGTCTTTTCAGTCTTTACTGACTCAATGCATTTCACATTAACATTGTCTGTATACAGTCACTTTATGTTGTTGGCTGTCTTTCCAGTCTTTACTGACTTGATGCATTTCACATTAACATTGTCCGTGTACACTCACTTTATGTAGTTGGCTGTCTTTCCAGTCTTTACTGACTCGATGCATTTCACATTAACATTGTCAGTATACACTGACTTTATGTAGTTGACTATCTTTCCAGTCTTTATTGAGTCGATGCATTTCACATTAACATTGTCAGTATAAACTCACTTTATGTAGTTGGCTTTCTTATCATCTTTCCAGTCTTTATTGAGTTGATGTATTTTACAAGCTACGTATCGCTGCTCTTTCAAATCAAAAGCCTGATAGAAAAAAAACAAGGGTGATTGTTTAACAACCAATTAAATGAGGCCACTTACAAAACTTGTAACTATGTATACACTACATAAGAACCCCACAAAAAATGTAATAATATGGTATTTTATACAAATCCAAATGTAAAACAAGTCTTGTCACAATGAAAACTGATATATAAAACAAGTCTTGTCACAGTGAAAACTGATATCAAAACATATATTTCATTTTTTTAAATCAGCAAAACCTTCATAACGTACGAAACACAACATGCATATTATAAAATATAACTTTAAAAACATATTCAAATCAGAACAATTCTTCAATGGTTTATCTTTAAGTTAAGGTCCATTTCACAGAAGAAAGGTCTACCTCCTAACAATTCTCAAATGGTTTATCTTTAAGTTAAGGTCCATTTCACAGAAGAAAGGTCTACCTCCTAACAATTTTCAACTGGTTTATCTTTAAGTTAAGGTCCATTTCACAGAAGAAAGGTCTACCTCCTAACAATTTTCAACTGGTTTATCTTTAAGTTAAGGTCCATTTCACAGAAGAAAGGTCTACCTCCTAACAATTTTCAACTGGTTTATCTTTAAGTTAAGGTCCATTGCACAGAAGAAAGGTCTACCTCCTAATAATTCTCAACTGAAGAGTTTAATAATGTAATGTTTTCTTTCTTCACACACAAACATGTGGAAAAGAATTCTGGTGTTCTGTGGTGCTGTATGCAATTACGATTTTTATTATTCCTGGTCTAAGAATTCTTTGTTTGTTCAAGTGAAACTAACCCATAATATTCACTATTTAGATTGTCTGGATCTAGTTTTCTGTAATAAAATTTACTTGAATTTTCATTTGTCCTACCCAGTTTTTTAACACCCAGTTACTTTGTAGAAAATTTAAGAAACTAACACCAAAAATCATAAATTAGTTCCAGATGTTTCCTTACAACTTGTTAGTTGAGTACAGGTTTTCTGATTACAACTTGTTAGTTGAGTACAGATTTTCTGAAATATTTATGGGTCAATCCTGAGAGTTACAACAAAAAGTTATCTCCCACCTGCCTCAAAATCTCAACACATTTAGAAATAAAACAAATAATTATGCTTTTTTGTTAGTTTTTTTAAAAAACTGGATAATTAAGTAAGAACAGAGAGAGAACCACTGAAAGCTCACTAAATTAAGTATTTTCTGATTGGTTCTCTATGAAGACTGTTTTTTCAAAGGGATTTAAAAACAAAGGATAATTATATACAAGTGTAAAATTCAAAGTGTAAACAAAAAACCTTCTGTTACAGTACTACATTATCTGAACACTATTACCTTGTGCTCTCATGACAATTCTAGTGAAGTTTTATTTGGTAGTCATGACATTTTGAAAGCTACTCTGTTCATTCTTGTTTTTAAATCTAAAATATATCAATGAACTAGATCTATAAGATTACCCTCAGTATTAACATCAACAAACTGGATTGACCCTTAACGACACCCGGTTCCTAGCATGAACCAACTGGATTGACCCTTAACGACACCCGATTCCTAGCATGAACAAACTGGATTGACCCTTAACGACACCCGGTTCCTAGCATGAACCAACTGGATTGACCCTTAACGACACCCGGTTCCTAGCATGAACCAACTGGATTGACCCTTAACGACACCCGGTTCCTAGCATGAACCAACTGGATTAACCCTTAACGACACCAGGTTTCTAGTATTAACAAACTGGTTAACCCTTAACGACACCAGGTTTCTAGTATTAACAAACTGGTTAACCCTTAACGACACCAGGTTTCTAGTATTAACAAACTGGTTAAACTTAACGACACCAGGTTTCTATTCTTACTTTGTGTACTTCACTGAAGCCTCCTTTTCCCAGCAAGATCAGCAGTAAATATTTATCTATCAGAACAGTGTGGTTACTAAACCTGAAAAACAAACACAAGTAACTGTTTTACTAACACATGAAAGTTTAGTCATCACCTCACACTGTAAATAAAGATCACACACTCATTTCAAATCAAACACATTTCTTTAGAAAATGTACCTTAATATTCCACAGATTCAAAGATTATAATCCTTAAGTTATTTTACACTTGTGTTTTATAAATCTTTTTTTTTTTTGGAACAGTTTAAATTTCAGTTTTTAATGTAAGTAAAAACAGAATCTTAAGCACGTGACAACCAGCCATGATGCCAACAGTTTGCTTCACAAAACAGGTCAAGAAAATTTCTGCACATAACTGAATAAATCTAGTGGTGTTTTTATCAGCAATCTCCAAACATGAGAGAATAAACCTAGTCATATGATCAAGACAGAACATGAGCCTAGAACAGATCAGGTGAGAAAAATAACAGATTTAATAACTTGTATATAAAAACTACTGTCCTAGTCTGAATTGCTGGCTTATAAGATAAGAAAACAATGCCAAGCTGGTAAAAAGTATTATTATTACAAAAACAATGAAATCAGTGGGTTAACACATGCATCATAACATGAAACAACAGTGGTTTTCACTAAGATATACTGATCAGATTCAAATGTTCTGTCCAAGTTTTGTCATACAACATATGCATACAAATGAAACCAAACACACACACATACATTTGACAATCTACAGTACCATATATGTATGTAAGTAACTGTTACCAAAATAGTTTAATGTCTTTAGTACACTACACAAGTCTTAACTCCTACCTCGACTGGTCCTCATTGTGTATTCTCTTCAGTTCCCGGATGTGGAGGTTCCGTTCCCGTTCCAGTTTCTCCAGCTCCATCTGGAGATCTGTGTCCTCCTTCTTCAGTGCTGCCTGTCGTAATTTTAATATCTCCTCTTGTTCGTAGTAATTGTACCAACTCAGTCTGAAATGTACAGAAATGTCTCCTGGTTCATTAATATCACACAAAGTTATTATAAAGACAGGACAGCTTCAAATTATTTCTGTGGCAGTTTATGTAAGAAACACAATCATCAAATGGTGAATAGGAGAGGTCTGAACAATGATTTGTAAGTATTCAATATGCAAATGATCTTCATTATATCTAATTCTATACCAGTAAAATAATTCATGTTGAACTAACCTGTCTTTGAACAACTTTATTTACTTACACAATATACAATATCATATTCAAATCCTACATACCTTATTCTAACACTTATAATAATATACCCAAAATAATAATAATTGTTCCATAGGATTGTATGGAAAATACTTAAGTAAGCAACACTGTCTTGCGAGAGAGAAAATTCCTTCCTACCAAGAATATGTTAAACTCTTGTTACAAACTAGTAAACAAGAAAGGAGGACATTGTACACCAGTTGTAACTCCAGCTAATACAATTATCACAAGTCAAGAGACTGTACCAGACACTTAACTTTCAAGTCAATGTACAAAGTTAATAATCATTGCAGTAATGTTGTGTTGACCAGTCAACTGTTATGCTGCTATAATGGCTATTATCAAACTGTTTTTATAAATTCAACTATTATTCCACAGCATACTTTACAGAAAGAAAAATCACAGCTTCAAGCCTAAAATATTTGGGTTTCAATTTATCAAGCTTGCTATTTCTGTTGTTTATTAAGTGGTTATCATCTGGAGATTTTGTGAAACAGTTTTTATAAGTACACTGGATTTATATTGTTCTAATTTATTTTTTAATTAGAAGATTAGAAATAATATTAAAACAACAGGTCCCAGGTTGTGGTCCCTGGGAAGGCTGCATAATTATAAAAAGAAAGCACAACATATAGGTTCTATTGTGATCCACTGAGGTATCGCAGGTGGTCCACTAAAAGATGAATAACCATTGTAAATATTTCATATATATTGTCCAATAAACTAAAAGAAAACAAGGATTGTTTGTTGTTAAGAGAAAAGCTACACAATAGGCTATCTATGATGTGCCCACCATGGGTACTGAAACCCAGAGGGGGTGAGGGCCATTGAAGAGATACCAGTTCTTATATTACAAATACAATCTTATAAATATTTAGAACTGTGTCATTACAGAATAAAACAATGTTGTCATTTAAAACTGTGTCACTACAGAATAAAACAATGTGTCATTTAGAACTGTGTCACTACAGAATAAAACAATGTGTCATTTAGAACTGTGTCACTACAGAATAAAACAATGTGTCATTTAGAACTGTGTCACTACAGAATAAAACAATGTGTCATTTAGAACTGTGTCACTACAGAATAAAACAATGTGTCATTTAGAACTGTGTCATTACAGAATAAAACAATGTTGTCATTTAGAACTGTGTCACTACAGAATAAAACAATGTGTCATTAAGAACTGTGTCATTACAGAATAAAACAATGTGTCATTAAGAACTGTGTCATTACAGAATAAAATTTTAACTATGGTATTGATGTGTTATTCAACATTGGTTTTCTAGACAGCAGAGTAAATAATCAGAGTGTTACAAATAACTGTAGAATTATCAGATAGTTTTGAAAGTTACCTCAAGTGTCACATTTCTACAATTTTTTTCATGTGTGTACCATGAACTTACATTTATACAGTCATTCCTTATAACATAGTTTTAAACCTTGAAACATGTTATTACTGTTTAAAAAATAAATGAGTATATCTCACTCCTTTGGTGGCTCTGGTTTCAAGAAATCCCCATTGGTCAGACTAGTGGAACTCCCATTAGTACTCTTTCCTTTCTGTTGAGCTGTACTCGGTTTCTTCTTACATAGCAACTTACGTTGACGTTCCATTTCTTCTCTTTCCGTTGTAATGTGCTCTTGTTTCCTAAAGAGGTTGGCAGTGTAGTAACCAGTGGTCAGAACAGTTAAAAACTACCTGAAGCTACATGGCTATTAGTTTCACTGGATACATTGTTAATAATTTCCACTAAAACAAGGTTCAATTTTATTTATATCTACACAATTAATGAGCAATTTTAAATTTTAAACTTTTAAGTGCCATGTTAGTGGTACAACCTCTGGGACTGTCACCTCATAGTTACTTAAAACAGTAAAGAAAACAACACAATTCACTGCTAATTTATTACCAAAACTCAATATAATGATAAAAATAGGTACCAGGAAATCATCCTTACCAAACAAACATACATTTAGAATACAAGCAAGTAATACACATCCTAGCTCTTACTTTATCAACTCAGTGAAGGCATGACCATCTACCCAGTTCTCTACAAAAGATGCTCCTTGCCTCTGGGGTACAAACTGACCTAGTCTTAGCCTATTCTCCATACATCTTTGTCTGGCTTGTTTCTTCTCAATCATGGACTATGGAGTTAGAAACCAAAATCATTATAAATTTTGGTTGACATAAACAAATTTAAAATTAACAGGGAAAAAGAAATTACATCATGAAGCTGGACATTCCTTGTTTTCTATATGAAATATACAATCAAAGGAAGTTATTATCATAACACAAACATTCTTGAACAAAAAAAATATGAAAAAGTGGATGGTCATTTTTGGAATTTTTTTTTTTTCTTCAAATACAGGGAGCAGTCAAATTAATTTAGTAATTTAAAACGTTTATTTTGTAATATAATAACTATTTCAATTTGAAATTGTATGTTACTGATTAAAAGCATAACTTGTAGTTCTAAACTTAATAAACTGTTTTAACTCTTAAGTTGCCAAGTGAGGACATAAAATGAAGTTTCCAATCATTCAATTTTGAAGACATGAAAGTATAGTTAAAGATGGAAACTACAAAATTAATAGATGTTTACCTTGTCTCCTGAAAATCTAACTTCATTTAGACCTAACATTTACAATTTAAATTAAGAATCTTTATAAAATGGTAAAACATAGCATAGAAATGTTGACTTTAAACCATCTGTAACTCCACAGACCAGAAAAGAAATAGATTAAAAAATACAAACATTTTAATATAAAACGTAACATTCAGTTTCATAAAAAAAAACAATCGAATTTCGCTGTTCAAATGAGTGATATTTATGAGCAACATGAACACCCCATGCAGTATACAGAGTCACAAGTTCAACAGAATTAATATACAACCATCGAAGTATAGTAGTACCATTGCTCATTATGGTGTTTATCTAACACAAAATGTTTGATGTTGGAATACACTTACCTTTTCTATAAGTAGTTGTTTAGTTACTTCTGTACTCTTTTTGATTTGTTCTTTATGTTTTTCTATAAGTTTTTGTTGAGCTTGTACTTGTCTTTTCAGTTCTTCACTAGCCTGTAACAATCATTGTTAAGTAACTTTAATGTTATCAAAAGAAGGAAGGATTTATAATAATAATCCTAAATTTCCAAAATAAGATAAAAACACAAATAACAGAGAAAGATGACAACTGTTACAAATAACAACTAAAATAATTCCCATTATTAGTGGTAAATCAAAATTCTTGAATAAAAAACTTTCTTAGAGCACAAAAACCGAACCATAGTGGCAAAAGAGTCAGTCAATGTTATGACTGCAAGTATTGCTAACAGACAAAACAATGCACCTAATCTTTATATATGTAAGAACAGTAATACTTAATTAGCTAAACCTATCAGTGAGTTGATTTTCATTATGAAGCTAAGTTTGTTATTCAACAAACTATTTACGTTAATGTAACAAAGATACTGACTGACAACTTGAAGCTAAGTTTGTTAGTCAACAAACTATTTACGTTAATGTAACAGAAAGATACCAACTGACAACTTGAAGCTAAGTTTATTATTCAACAAACTATTTACGTTAATGTAACAGAAAGATACCAACTGACAACTTGAAGCTAAGTTTATTATTCAACAAACTATTTACGTTAATGTAACAGAAAGATATCAGCTGACAACTTGAAGCTAAGTTTGTTAGTCAACAAACTATTTACGTTAATGTAACAGAAAGATACCAACTGACAACTTGAAGCTAAGTTTATTATTCAACAAACTATTTACGTTAATGTAACAGAAAGATACCAACCGACAACTTACCCTTTTTAATTCGTCTATTTTCTTATCCTTCATTTCTAAATCCATTGCTGACTTGCTTTCTAATTCTGTTATCTTATTTATAGTGAGATCCGTCTGAATTGACCTGTGGCAGACCTGACCTGCTCTTTGTACTGGAACAACCATATTTGAAAAATCTAAACTGGTATTTACAGAGGGTGAACTCAACTGGTTACCCTAGATGTAGACAGTCAAAAATAATTGGTATAAGATCTCACGTCTTTTGTTGTACAATTTATACAAAGAGTTATAACATCACTTCTCATTATAGTCAACAAATAACATTTCTCTTGTCATACAAATACCCACAAATCAAAATTATAATCCTTGACAGTATAAACGTTTGGAGTTGAGCAGGATTTTCATAGATATTAAAGTAACTGTTAACCCTACTTATGCTATTTATTACCAGAGAGTTCCACATTATCTATTATAATAATGTTCAGCTGTTGTCTGCCCTGCAAATAAATACACCTTACTATTTAAATGGACATATGTGGTACTTTATTTCAATGAAGAGAAATGGAGGGCAGATGTAAATATACTTTGGTAGACATTTTGTACAATAAAATATTAAAATCTATCAGTGGATTTAAAAAGGTCCAATGGCAGGTCATACAATATTATTACAGGATTAAATATTGATTGTATTAAGTACTATAAAACTTTGCTTCCAATTAAACACATGCGAAAAATGCACACAAGTTATCATTTTATCTCTCTATCAAATACAAGTTGTACTTAATAAAGTCTTATGTAATGTTAGGCCTAAGTTTAGTGGTCTTGTAGATTTTGATGTTTGCAGTTGGATTTCTTTTGTATTTTATTAGAAATCTTATATTTATAGAAGTGCTATTACAATAAGGATGCTAATTAGACTGCATGTTTTGTAAATCTGTGCCAAATATTCAACATAGTTACGTTGTCTGTGTAAAGAAGTGCACAATTTTAATTTAAATGTTGACCATATAGGAAACTCAAGCAGAAATGAGTGGAATTGAAATATTGACGTTACTTTTGTTTAGATTTAATTATCAGAGACCCACGAACAGTCAGGGACATATTAGCAACCTAACGTATTAAAGTGAAAAATGTCATTAAAATGGTAAAGGGTTCACACAAACCACCTACCAAGAGCCGCACAGTAAAGGGTTCACACAAACCTCCTCTCATGAGCCGCACAGTAAAGGGTTCACACAAACCTCCTCCCATGAGCCGCACAGTAAAGGGTTCACACAAACCTCCTCCCATGAGCCGCACAGTAAAGGGTTCACACAAACTTCCTACCAAGAGCCGCACAGTCAAGGGTTCACACAAACCTCCTACCAAGAGCCGCACAGTCAAGGGTTCACACAAACCTCCTACCAAGAGCCGCACAGTCAAGGGTTCACACAAACCTCCTACCAAGAGCCGCACAGTCAAGGGTTCACACAAACCTCCTACCAAGAGCCGCACAGTCAAGGGTTCACACAAACCTCCTACCATGAGCCGCACAGTCAAGGGTTCACACAAACCTCCTACCATGAGTCGTACAGTCAAGGGTTCACACAAACCTCCTACCATGAGCCGCACAGTAAAGGGTTCACACAAACCTCCTCCCATGAGTCGTACAGTAAAGGGTTCACACAAACCTCCTCCCATGAGTCGTACAGTAAAGGGTTCACACAAACCTCCTACCAAGAGCCACACAGTCAAGATTTCACACAAACCTCCTACCAAGAGCCACACAGTCAAGATTTCACACAAACCTCCTACCAAGAGCTGCACAGTCAAGGGTTCACACAAACCTCCTACCAAGAGCCGTACAGTAAAGGGTTCACACAAACCTCCTACCAAGAGCCGTACAGTAAAGGGTTCACACAAACCTCCTACCAAGAGCCGTACAGTAAAGGGTTCACACAAACCTCCTACCAAGAGCCGTACAGTCAAGGGTTCACACAAACCTCCTACCAAGAGCCGTACAGTGAAGGGTTCATACAAACCTCCTACCAATAACTGTATAGTTAATCATTAGAAAAAATGAGTTAAACTATTCTACATCTTTCTCAGTAAAGAAATCAGGTTTATTTATTTTAAGTAAAATATTTGGAAAGATGTTACACATCAAACTTTGAGGTGAAAACAATTGAAATTTCTCCCTTGTTTGTTTTAGGATCTAACCCTGAAAGAGTGCGTTATAAATCCACTTGTTTAATAGCCTTTAAACTAATCAGGCAGATGAGTTCTAAGGTATTGCACAGTTCAACAGGCGCTGCTGAAAGACAACACTGCAAAAATATTTAATTAAACAACTAAAGGTATTTTACAGTAAACCACAGATATTATATCCTAGTAATTCTAACAGAATGAACATCGGAGTTAATTAAATGTAAAGTCTATGTCATTAATTAATTAAAATCGGTTTTCTTTACTATGTAGAAAGGATATAAAAACTGATGGCAGAATACAATATTTAACAAAGTAACAATGGTTTAGATATTGTATCCTATCTACACAAAAAGTAACTTAATTATACCAGTAATTTCTTCACTTACAAAAAACCAACTTAGAGTTTAGTAATAACTAATTTTGTATAATGGCTTTGTTTTTTTTATTAACGGCTGTTATGAAAAGATTAATTTAAACCACCTTGTGTGTAAAAAAAAAAAAATAAAAAAAAAATATATATATATATATAAACATTAAAAGAAAATACACCACAAGTATCTAATTGTAGTAACGTGAGTTTCATCTACTATTTACTACCAATAAAAGCTCTCACCTGTTAAACTGTTTCTCAAGTTCTGAAAGTAAAATGTTAAGAATAATAAAACTGACCCTAAACACACTAAGAATCCTGTGAAATTTATATTAATTCACTCAGAGAATTTTGTTTTCTGATTCTACAATGAAGTTTTATTACAAATTAAAAAATACCAAGCACCAGGTAAAATAACTGTGTAATTAACCAGAGGATCTTGGTATTTAATATTAATAAACTGGAATTAAAAATAACTATAACAAGCTTCTACAAGTTCAAAATTTCTTGAAATTGACTGCATTATAAACTTTTATATGCTCAAACTGATAACTATTCTCATTAACATGTACATTTATTTATCTATAAAATTATATGGATGTGTGTGAAATTCATGTTTTAAAATGAAAAATCTTCTCAGAATTCTATAAGTAACGAATTATTTTCTTATGATTAAAAAAAATTTTTAAATCAAATATTGACTGTCCTAAGAGTATTCAATCTTTAGACCCAAAGAATGGGAAAAACTGGATTTTAACCTACATACCATAAAAATACCTTGAGAGGTTGGAGACTTAGAGCCACCATACCGACTAGGACTGAGGCCTTGATGCTGTAAGAGAAACATGGTTTGGTTTTATATTTTGAGCAAAGCTACACGAGGGATATCTGCACTAGTCATCCCTAATTTATCAGTAAAAGACTAGATGGAAGATTGCTAGTCATCACCACCCTCTGTCACCTCTTGGGCTATTCTTTTACCAATGAATAGTGGGATTGACTGTCACATTATAACACCCCCACAGCTGAAAGAGCAAGCACGTTTGGTGTAATGGGAATTCAAACCCGTGATCCTCGGATTACGAGTCAAGTGCCCTAACCACCTGGCTATGCTGGATCAGAGAAATTTGTACATATTAAAATGTTTTACTGTTTAGTAAAAAATACAAAAAAAGAGAAAATAAATTACAGCTTTTCCTAAAAAATAACTTGAGACATTTTTAGATCTGTAACTAGCATTAAACAAATTAATATACTGTTGTATCACACGTGTCAGTAGTTGTAATGTTATGGTTAATAATAATTAAATACTTCATTACAAAATCATGCATAAGTCACTCTGAATCTAGTAGTATTGTTTACATTTCACTTGGCCAATAATATCAAAATATTTGAACTATATGTGATCCAAAATACAAAAAATAGAGAACTTAAAAAAAAATTATTTATAAAATCATTTTTTAACAACAGATCAGAGTAGAAACCTGCTGTTTCTAATTGATTAGAAGTTGATATATAATAAACTGTAAGATGAGATGTGACACCTTGATAAATGACAAACTGTAGGTAAGATGTGATACCTTGATAAATGACAAACTGTAGGTAAGATGCGATACCTTGATAAATGACAAACTGTAAGATGAGATGTGATACCTTGATAAATGACAAACTGTAAGATGAGATGTGATACCTTGATAAATGACAAACTGTAAGATGAGATGTGACACCTTGATAAATGACAAACTGTAAGATGATATGTGACACCTTGATAAATGACAAACTGTAAGATGATATGTGACACCTTGATAAATGACAAACTGTAAGATGAGATGTGATACCTTGATAAATGACAAACTGTAAGATGAGATGTGATACCTTAATAAATGACAAACTGTAAGATGAGATGTGATACCTTGATAAATGATAAACTGTAAAATAAAATGTGATACCTTGATAAATGATAAACTGTAAAATAAAATGTGATACCTTGATAAATGACAAACTGTAAGATGAGATGTGACACCTTGATAAATGACAAACTGTAAGATGAGATGTGATACCTTGATAAATGACAAACTGTAAGATCAGATGTGACACCTTGATAAATGACAAACTGTAAGATGAGATGTGATACCTTGATAAATGACAAACTGTAAGATGAGATGTGATACCTTGATAAATGACAAACTGTACGGTAAGATCCGATACCTTGATAAATGATAAACTGTAAGATGAGATGTGACACCTTGATAAATGACAAACTGTAAGATGAGATGTGACACCTTGATAAATGACAAACTGTAAGATGAGATGTGACACCTTGATAAATGACAAACTGTAAGATGAGATGTGACACCTTGATAAATGACAAACTGTAAGATGAGATGTGATACCTTGATAAATGACAAACTGTAAGATGAGATGTGACACCTTGATAAATGACAAACTGTAAGATGAGATGTGATACCTTGATAAATGACAAACTGTAAGATGAGATGTGATACCTTGATAAATGACAAACTGTAAGATGAGATGTGACACCTTGATAAATGACAAACTGTAAGATGAGATGTGATACCTTGATAAATGATAAACTGTAAAATAAAATGTGATACCTTGATAAATGATAAACTGTAAAATAAAATGTGATACCTTGATAAATGACAAACTGTAAGATGAGATGTGACACCTTGATAAATGATAAACTGTAAAATAAAATGTGATACCTTGATAAATGATAAACTGTAAAATAAAATGTGATACCTTGATAAATGACAAACTGTAAGATGAGATGTGATACCTTAATAAATGACAAACTGTAAGATGAGATGTGATACCTTGATAAATGATAAACTGTAAAATAAAATGTGATACCTTGATAAATGATAAACTGTAAAATAAAATGTGATACCTTGATAAATGACAAACTGTAAGATGAGATGTGACACCTTGATAAATGACAAACTGTAAGATGAGATGTGATACCTTGATAAATGACAAACTGTAAGATCAGATGTGACACCTTGATAAATGACAAACTGTAAGATGAGATGTGATACCTTGATAAATGACAAACTGTACGGTAAGATCCGATACCTTGATAAATGATAAACTGTAAGATGAGATGTGACACCTTGATAAATGACAAACTGTAAGATGAGATGTGACACCTTGATAAATGACAAACTGTAAGATGAGATGTGACACCTTGATAAATGACAAACTGTAAGATGAGATGTGACACCTTGATAAATGACAAACTGTAAGATGAGATGTGATACCTTGATAAATGACAAACTGTAAGATGAGATGTGATACCTTGATAAATGACAAACTGTAAGATGAGATGTGATACCTTGATAAATGACAAACTGTAAGATGAGATGTGACACCTTGATAAATGACAAACTGTAAGATGAGATGTGATACCTTGATAAATGATAAACTGTAAAATAAAATGTGATACCTTGATAAATGATAAACTGTAAAATAAAATGTGATACCTTGATAAATGACAAACTGTAAGATGAGATGTGACACCTTGATAAATGATAAACTGTAAAATAAAATGTGATACCTTGATAAATGATAAACTGTAAAATAAAATGTGATACCTTGATAAATGACAAACTGTAAGATGAGATGTGATACCTTAATAAATGACAAACTGTAAGATGAGATGTGATACCTTGATAAATGATAAACTGTAAAATAAAATGTGATACCTTGATAAATGATAAACTGTAAAATAAAATGTGATACCTTGATAAATGACAAACTGTAAGATGAGATGTGACACCTTGATAAATGACAAACTGTAAGATGAGATGTGACACCTTGATAAATGACAAACTGTAAGATGAGATGTGATACCTTGATAAATGACAAACTGTAAGATGAGATGTGATACCTTGATAAATGATAAACTGTAAGATGAGATGTGATACCTTGATAAATGATAAACTGTAAGATGATATGTGACACCTTGATAAATGACAAACTGTAAGATGAGATGTGATACCTTGATAAATGACAAACTGTAAGATGAGATGTGATACCTTGATAAATGATAAACTGTAAAATAAAATGTGATACCTTGAAATATTCATTTATCTTCTTCCCTGACTCATTCCTCACAGCACCTTTTCCTCCTGCTGTAGTAAGAACAAGAAACTGTATGTTTCACTTAAGAGATAGAAAAGTAATACGCTACACAGAGTTTTCAGTACTTTCAAGTTACAGGTACTGATGGTGGTAACAAATAGTAATATTTGTTGATTATGAACATTCAGAACACCTAACAGCAAACACTGGTAAACTATAGTTTACCGATATATTTAAGGAAGACATCTAATAAATAAATTACATTAAAATCAAAAATACATATATAAAATTATGATAAACAAAAAGATGGACTCTTTAATCTTGTAAGTTGTCACAAATACCTTTTTGCCAATACCTTCTATAAAGAAAAGTGTTTCTAGAGTCTTTTAACACGAAGATCATTATAAACTATCTAGAACATAATGAAACACTTCCATTTACCATTACACTTTCAGACACAGTTTTCTCAAAATTAGTTGAAACTAATATAAATACACAGATTTTACAAACAATATATAATTTCACATTTCACCTAGTGATCACCTTAAGTTGAAACTAATACAAATACACAGATTTTACAAACAATATATAATTTAACATTTCACCTAGTGATCACCTTGAGTTGAAACTAACACAAATACACAGATTTTACAAACAATATATAATTTAACATTTCACCTAGTGATCAGCTTGAGTTGAAACTAACACAAATACACAGATTTTACAAACAATATATAATTTAACATTTCACCTAGTGATCACCTGGAGTTGAAACTAACACAAATACACAGATTTTACAAACAATATATAATTTAACATTTCACCTAGTGATCACCTCAAGTTGAAACTAATACAAATACACAGATTTTACAAACAATATATAATTTAACATTTCACCTAGTGATCACCTTAAGTTGAAACTAATACAAATACACAGATTTTACAAACAATATATAATTTAACAATAAACTTTATATAGTATACCGATGGCTGGTATTTATTTATTAAGTACAATTACCATAAGATAATAACAGAAAACTAGTAATAAACTTTATATAGTATACCGATGACTGGTATTTATTTATTACGTACAATTACCATACGATAATAACAGAAAACTAGTAATAAACTTTATATAGTATACCGATGACTGGTATTTATTTATTACGTACAATTACCATACGATAATAACAGAAAACTAGTAATAAACTTTATATAGCATACCGATGACTGGTATTTATTTATTAGGTACAATTACCATAAGATAATAACAGAAAACTAGTAATAAACTTTATATAGTATACCGATGACTGGTATTTATTTATTAGGTACAATTACCATAAGATAATAACAGAAAACTAGTAATAAACTTTATATAGTATACCGATGACTGGTATTTATTTATTAAGTACAATTACCATAAGATAATAACAGAAAACTAGTAATAAACTTTATATAGTATACCGATGGCTGGTATTTATTTATTAGGTACAATTACCATAAGATAATAACAGAAAACTAGTAATAAACTTTATATAGTATACCGATGACTGGTATTTATTTATTAAGTACAATTACCATAAGATAATAACAGAAAACTAGTAATAAACTTTATATAGTATACCGATGGCTGGTATTTATTTATTAGGTACAATTACCATAAGATAATAACAGAAAACTAGTAATAAACTTTATATAGTATACCGATGGCTGGTATTTATTTATTAGGCACAATTACCATAAGATAATAACACAAAAATACTAATAAAACTTTATATGGTATACCGATGGCTGGTATTTATTTATTAAGTACAATTACCGTACGATAATAACAGAAAACTAGTAATAAACTTTATATAGTATACCGATGGCTGGTATTTATTTATTAAGTACAATTACCGTACGATAATAACAGAAAACTAGTAATAAACTTTATATAGTATACCGATGGCTGGTATTTATTTATTAAGTACAATTACCGTACGATAATAACAGAAAACTAGTAATAAACTTTATATAGTATACCGATGGCTGGTATTTATTTATTAAGTACAATTACCGTACGATAATAACAGAAAACTAGTAATAAACTTTATATAGTATACCGATGGCTGGTATTTATTTATTAAGTGCAATTACCATAAGATAATAACAGAAAACTAGTAATAAACTTTATATGGTATACAGATGACTGGTATTTATTTATTAAGTACAATTACCATAAGATAACAGAAAACTAGTAATAAACTTTATATAGTATACCGATGGCTGGTATTTATTTATTACGTACAATTACCATAAGATAATAACAGAAAACTAGTAATAAACTTTATATAGTATACCGATGGCTGGTATTTATTTATTACGTACAATTACCATAAGATAATAACAGAAAACTAGTAATAAACTTTATATAGTATACCGATGGCTGGTATTTATTTACCTGATAATTGTTCCTCCTTTCTTTTTCTTTTCCTCTCAGTGGGAGTTCGAGACAACTGTTTCTCTGGGGTCTAAATAATATACGTGTTGAAACATTTAAACTGATATTATTGTTATCAGGTGATCCAATGCAACTTTTAATGGTTTTGTCGAGCACATCTTTTAGAATAGACAGCTTCCATCAGTTCTCCATTGTGAGATAATAGATTATCTTTATACAACAACACAAATATTCCATTTTTAACATAATTAACCTCTAATAACTCTTATGTTGTGATTATATTTTGTTGTATAAATTGTTTTATCTTCCCACATGTATAAAGTACCTGTATCAAGACTGTTTTATTATGACACATCAGCTGTACCTAAAAATAGATTTGATTAGCTTACAGTAACTGATTGGAAGAAACTTATAACTTTGGAAAAAAAGTCCTTTTATGTCACGAAAACAACTCAATACCGTACACGATACCAGTGATAAGTGGAACAATAAATATTTTAAACAAAGCTTCAACACGAAGTAATTATTTTTATTTAGACAACTATTTTAGTTGAAATCAAGCCAGGTGAAAGTAATTTATCTTTCTCATGTTACTGATATAATAAAGCACTTAATAATCAAACACATGATTATCAGAAGTTGAATTCTCTGAAAATTTATCAGGAGGTATCAAAGGCCAGTGGGAAATTCAGGAGAACTTTAGCCCCCTGGTTGAAACTCATTTTAAGTTTGTTTAGAAAACGTTTATTTCAGACAAGTTTGAAGAAAACGATTATAACTTTCACCATCTTACTTCCTATCTGGCTTCATTTTGTCTACCACACTGTAATGAAGCCACACCATCCTATGCAACTAATACAGATTAATACTAAACGAGTTATGATTCTAAGAAATGTTTTACGTTAATTTCTTTTTCAATGACCAAATCCAACTGGGAAACTTCAGACCCAGAAAACCTTTCCTTTAAAACATTAAAATCTAATAATATAAAATAATTATTTCTTCACACATTCTGTTTTTAACTCTTATATACAACTGTTTGTATCAAGCATAAAAAGAGTCAGTGTAACCAACACTCTTTAAGTTTCACATTTTTCTTTAACATAGACCATTCGCTTTCTTTTCTTCACCATGACCAAACCAGTTTTTAAATCATTAATCATATTAGTTGACCACCACAAAGAGCTGAGCATGACCAGTTTGATTTGTTCCTCATGTGAAAATGTTTATGAAAATTAACAATATTTCATTACCTTGATTAATTTTACACATTTGTTTAAACAGTTTATTATAAACTTGTTTCTCTCTACACTAAATAAAAAAGGTCAACTTGAACCTTTTGATTTTAATGGAGAAAAAAACTATTTAAAAAGATTGCAGATTATATGAAAGTTTCTGAGCTATTCACTATAAACAAAAGTATTATTATTGAATTAGTTTCTAAGAGAACAAATTCAGAAAGACCACACTAATTACCTCTGGTTCTTTGTCACTAGGAGTGGAACCAAGAGATGTTGTACTGAGGTTGGATCCTTCATTATGATTTTGAAAACAGTTGTTCTGTACCATTTGACTCTGTTGAGATTGACTGACATTACTAATGGAACTTTGAAGAGCAGACGCTCCGCACGTCTGAGACAACCGTTGCTGTTGATCAATTTGGCCCTGAGGTAGGTTGAATCCCTAAAAGTGCAAATAACAGATTACAAACCTTTCTTTCCAACAAGTCCACAGTTTTAAAAATGTTTGATTAGTACAAGGAAGTAACACACTTCAACCTTCACAAGCATGATGACAAACTGTTTGATTAGTACAAGGAAGTAAGACACTTCAACCTTCACAAACATGATGACAAAATGTTTGATTAGTACAAGGAAGTAACACACTTCAACCTTCACAAGCATGATGACAAACTGTTTGATTAGTACAAGGAAGTAAGACACTTCAACCTTCACAAACATGATGACAAACTGTTTGATTAGTACAAGGAAGTAACACACTTCAACCTTCACAAACATGATGACAAAATGTTTGATTAGTACAAGGAAGTAACACACTTCAACCTTCACAAGCATGATGACAAACTGTTTGATTAGTACAAGGAAGTAAGACACTTCAACCCTCACAAGCATGATGACAAACTGTTTGATTAGTACAAGGAAGTAAGACACTTCAACCTTCACAAACATGATGACAAAATGTTTGATTAGTACAAGGAAGTAAGACACTTCAACCTTCACAAGCATGATGACAAACTGTTTGATTAGTACAAGGAAGTAACACACTTCAACCTTCACAAGCATGATGACAAAATGTTTGATTAGTACAAGGAAGTAACACACTTCAACCTTCACAAGCATGATGACAAAATGTTTGATTAGTAGAAGGAAGTAACACACTTCAACCTTCACAAACATGAAGACAAAATGTTTGATTAGTACAAGGAAGTAACACACTTCAACCTTCACAAGCATGATGACAAAATGTTTGATTAGTACAAGGAAGTAACACACTTCAACCTTCACAAGCATGATGACAAAATGTTTGATTAGTAGAAGGAAGTAACACACTTCAACCTTCACAAGCATGATGACAAAATGTTTGATTAGTACAAGGAAGTAACACACTTCAACCTTCACAAGCATGATGACAAAATGTTTGATTAGTACAAGGAAGTAACACACTTCAACCTTCACAAGCATGATGACAAAATGTTTGATTAGTACAAGGAAGTAACACACTTCAACCTTCACAAACATGAAGACAAAATGTTTGATTAGTACAAGGAAGTAACACACTTCAACCTTCACAAGCATGATGACAAAATGTTTGATTAGTACAAGGAAGTAACACACTTCAACCTTCACAAGCATGATGACAAAATGTTTGATTAGTAGAAGGAAGTAACACACTTCAACCTTCACAAGCATGATGACAAAATGTTTGATTAGTACAAGGAAGTAACACACTTCAACCTTCACAAACATGAAGACAAAATGTTTGATTAGTACAAGGAAGTAACACACTTCAACCTTCACAAGCATGATGACAAAATGTTTGATTAGTACAAGGAAGTAACACACTTCAACCTTCACAAACATGAAGACAAAATGTTTGATTAGTACAAGGAAGTAACACACTTCAACCTTCACAAGCATGATGACAAAATGTTTGATTAGTACAAGGAAGTAACACACTTCAACCTACACAAGCATGATGACAAAATGTTTGATTAGTACAAGGAAGTAACACACTTCAACCTACACAAGCATGACGACAAACTGTTTGATTAGTACAAGGAAGTAACACACTTCAACCTACACAAGCATGATGACAAACTGTTTGATTAGTACAAGGAAGTAACACACTCAACCTTCACAAGCATGATGACAAAATGTTTGATTAGTACAAGGAAGTAACACACTTCAACCTTCACAAGCATGACGACAAACTGTTTGATTAGTACAAGGAAGTAACACACTTCAACCTACACAAGCATGATGACAAACTGTTTGATTAGTACAAGGAAGTAACACACTTCAACCTTCACAAATGATGACAAAATGTTTGATTAGTACAAGGAAATAACACACTTCAACCTTCACAAACTGTTTGATTAGTACAAGGAAGTAACACACTTCAACCTTCACAAGCATGATGACAAACTGTTTGATTAGTACAAGGAAGTAACACACTTCAACCTTCACAAAATGTTTGATTAGTACAAGGAAGTAACACACTTCAACCTTCACAAACTGTTTGATTAGTACAAGGAAGTAACACACTTCAACCTTCACAAGCATGATGACAAACTGTTTGATTAGTACAAGGAAGTAACACACTTCAACCTTCACAAGCATGATGACAAAATGTTTGATTAGTAGAAGGAAGTAACACACTTCAACCTTCACAAGCATGATGACAAACTGTTTGATTAGTACAAGGAAGTAACACACTTCAACCTTCACAAGCATGATGACAAACTGTTTGATTAGTACAAGGAAGTAACACACTTCAACCTTCACAAAATGTTTGATTAGTACAAGGAAGTAACACACTTCAACCTTCACAAGCATGATGACAAACTGTTTGATTAGTAGAAGGAAGTAACACACTTCAACCTTCACAAGCATGATGACAAACTGTTTGATTAGTACAAGGAAGTAACACACTTCAACCTTCACAAGCATGATGACAAACTGTTTGATTAGTACAAGGAAGTAACACACTTCAACCTTCACAAGCATGATGACAAACTGTTTGATTAGTACAAGGAAGTAACACACTTCAACCTTCACAAGCATGATGACAAAATGTTTGATTAGTACAAGGAAGTAACACACTTCAACCTTCACAAGCATGATGACAAAATGTTTGATTAGTAGAAGGAAGTAACACACTTCAACCTTCACAAGCATGACGACAAAATGTTTGATTAGTAGAAGGAAGTAACACACTTCAACCTTCACAAGCATGACGACAAAATGTTTGATTAGTAGAAGGAAGTAACACACTTCAACCTTCACAAGCATGATGACAAACTGTTTGATTAGTACAAGGAAGTAACACACTCAACCTTCACAAGCATGATGACAAAATGTTTGATTAGTACAAGGAAGTAACACACTTCAACCTTCACAAGCATGATGACAAACTTACATATGCAAAGAACAGCATCAACTTTTCTAACCATGGAAGTTACAGGAACTATATGATCACATTTTAGAAACTCCAACTTTGTAAAAATTAGAGAAGCTTGAAAAACTTAGATAATCTCAGGTACTCTAACCAAGACACAGAGTTTGAAAACCACACAATAACAATAGCAAGTGTTTAATCAACACAATAACCTGAAATCCACCTAAACAACACTAACCAAGGGAAAACAATTTAACACTAAACACTTAGATCAACAGACCAAAATATAGTTGGAAGATGAAGGGTCATATGCTGATAATAACAGCTGATTTAACCCTATCATGATAGGTCACACGTCAAAGGTTATGTCATTTTGTTTGTTGGCTTCCATTCAAAATTTATTGAACTACTATTTTATGAATTTTTATCAGTAAGTTTGGTATTGAATTATATATTAATGTTATATATGTTGGTTAATTTCTTAAAAGAAAATTAACATAAATATTAACTTTTATGTCACATATAGTTAGGATAGAGAAAATAAGATGTTTGAAATGCCTTAAGGAGATTACACATTGGTTCAAATTAGAGGTTTATCATGTGTAAACACAAAGTCTTTAGTTGTGTATGAATTAGGAACACAAAATTACTGATATTAACAGCTAGAATATAAGAATCTCCTATCTTTTCTATATGCTGAGACATATAGAACACACATATATACAGTGGCCAACACATCCTTGTGTATGCACACTTCTGTCTGTGCCATGTGAATAACTGACTGAAAGATCATAATGTCCCTCTACTGGCTTTCATAGCCATTTTGAATTAACATAATGTTAACTCATTCTTTCAATCTAAGTTAAGTTAGCCAGGCACAACTGAAAAATAATAAATATATAATATTACAAGATTTAAAGTACTTACACTAAACATTTGTATTATAATTTGTAGTCATTCTAGAATGAAAAAAGCATAATGTATATTTATTTCCTAATTTTTTATGGTGGTTACACGGTTGGTCAAATTGGTAGACCCCATATAGCTGGGGTAAAAAAATAAGACAAAACAAAGTTCTGCTGAAAACAAACATTTCAAATGCATTTAGGAGATTATACAAATAATAGTTGAGATTTTGGGGACAAAGAATATTTTTTAAATCATAACAAAAATCACTCCACACTCACACTAGTTAACAAATCACTCCACACTCACACTGGTAACAAAACAGATTCAATATTTTCACTAACAAATCTTTAGTAAAAATATTTCACTAAAAATATGATTTTTCTGTGTACAAAAGATTTGTAAACTTTACTCAAAGCTTATCAAATTTTATGACGATACACAGTATCTAATGTTATAATATACATACTTAACCCACATATATTATACCAAACCTGTTACAAAAGAGTTAACTCCCATGGAAAGCAGAGCTTGAAAATTACTTAACTTGGCATTATACCAACAGGTAATCTACCCAGATCTAAGCATGTTTGACAAATCTTTATAATATTTGATAACTTCTAGCCATGTTTACATAAATGGAAGAAGAATGCTAGATTAGTTTGGCTTTTGAATTATCACAAACAATTAAATTAATACAACAATTAGTTGTATTAACAAAACAAAACATTTCCTATCAACATATAACTGTGAGCATCATACTTAACGAATATTTTTATTTAAGTTCTAATTATTTTGATATACCAAAAAAACTCAATTTCTTTAGCTTTAATTCAAATGCAAATACGTTGAAAAAAGACACAATGAAGGCGTGCTACGTCTGTTATTTCTTACTCTGTTTCCTAAAAACCTAGCTTCCAGAAGTTCTTGTTTACGGGGGTCCAGGTTTCCTTGAAGATTGTCCATTACTCACACTTCAAAGTTTTGACTAAAAATTAAATAAAAAAGATCTAGATGAGAAAAACACATTACGATGTAATCTGTACACAACAATAAGTTATTACAAGTTTTACTTTAAAATATAGAAACAAATGTCTTCAGTGTTTTGAATATTTTCAAATCAGGCACATATGAAATTACCTTCACAGCTTGAAGTCATATGATGAAACATGTGGAACATATACATCATAAATGGCTCCTAATATATTACCAAAAATTAGGCTTTTCTGAGGAATTTCAACCTTGGTTGATTGAAGATAAATGAACATATACTCTTTAAAATGTTTTAAGATTTCTAAGCTAAGAAGTCATGTGAATGGACAGAGTTGCTACGTATCATAGCACCTAACAGTAAAAACTTGAAGAATAATATCACATTTATTTTGTGAAAACACAACAAGGTTATTTGTACTAACCATCATGATTTAGCAGTGATAAACTAGAGAGAAGGCAGCTAGTCAAAGCACCCACTATCAACCATGGGACTACTCTTTTATCAATGAAATGTGGAATAGACCATCACATTATAATACCCCAAAGCTTTAAAGGTCAGCATGTTTAAAGACAGGGATTCAAACCTGTGACCCACAGATTGCAAGTTAGGCACCCTATCCACCATACATCACTCCTACTTTTTATCAATAACATAGATAATCAATAAATATTATTTTACAAGATATCCTTAGGTAAATGTAGAACCCACTGGTTAGTGTCAGAATGTAAACTAGTTATTATCACTGAAGTAATGATATTATTTTAATTAAACATGATCAACTACATAATTATAATTATGCTTGTGATTAATTATACTTGTGAATTTTTTTATTGTTGCATTATCATCTTCACAAATATGTTACCGAACCTTAACATTTAAAATAAGTTAAACCTCATTATCAATATTACAGCCAAAAAAATATTATTAACAGTGAGAATATCCACCTGGTGGTAAAAATATATTCTATTCATTAAAAAGGTATCTATTGATTCATTCCCTAATATATCTAGTCAATTCACTATACAGGATTACCTACATTAATGTAAGAATCACTTTTAAATCAGCTATTTAAGTAACATGATTTTTTTTCTGGTACAGAAATTGTCAATAATTCAGATATAAAGTTATTCCAAGCATTAAAAGTCATCTTTGGTTTTTATAAATATCAAAAGATGTAATCTTATGTTTATTAACTCATTTTTTTACAACCTTTAACTTCCTGTAATTTTTGTTTAAAATGTATTGAGGTAAAATTATTTAATCACAAAACTTTATAAAAGCTATCTACACGGACAAAAAACTTGGACTGCTTTAATATCTATAAGGACCAAAAAAGAGAAAAAAAAGAGTGAAAATTAAGTCCAAGAGGTCCAGAATTTAAAAATATAAATATATAGCTCTCTTGAATTTTGAATGCCTTCACCTCACGTTTTATTTCAGCTAGGGTAAATCACTATTTTGTGCACAATAAACGGTTCACATTTCGTAGTGACAAAATAACTCCTGATCTGAAGTGCTGTCCATGCCTTTGATGACATACTGTGTTTGATATTGTAATGTATGTTATTAGTTACTTAGGTAACAATTATGAAACATAACATTGTATTAAATGTATAATTTTCTTATTGGTAATTCTGAGTAAAACAATCTTTAAATTGAAGCCTTGAACATTTTGTAAATGGTAAAATAATGGTGTTGTAGGACTAGATAAAACACGATAATGTGGTGAGCTTCACGAAACATGGTAAAACTGTGGTGTTGTAGGACTAGATAAAACACGATAATGTGGTGAGCTAATCTTCACGAAACATGGAAAAACAGTGGTGTTGTACGACTAGATAAAACACGGTAATGTGGTGAGCTAATCTTCACGAAACATGGAAAAACAGTGGTGTTGTACGACTAGATAAAACACGATAATGTGGTGAGCTAATCTTCACGAAACATGGAAAAACAGTGGTGTTGTACGACTAGATAAAACACGATAATGTGGTGAGCTAGTCTTCACGAAACATGGAAAAACAGTGGTGTTATGCGACTAGATAAAACACGATAATGTGGTGAGCTAGTCTTCACGAAACATGGAAAAACAGTGGTGTTGTATGCGACTAGATAAAACACGATAATGTGGTGAGCTAGTCTTCATGAAACATGGAAAAACAGTGGTGTTGTACGACTAGATAAAACACGATAATGTGGTGAGCTAGTCTTCATGAAACATGGAAAAACAGTGGTGTTGTACGACTAGATAAAACACGATAATGTGGTGAGCTAGTCTTCACGAAACATAGTAAAACAGTGGTGTTGTAGGACTAGATAAAACACGATAATGTGGTGAGCTAGTCTTCATGAAACATAGTAAAACAGTGGTGTTGTACGACTAGATAAAACACGATAATGTGGTGAGCTAGTCTTCATGAAACATGGAAAAACAGTGGTGTTGTACGACTAGATAAAACACGATAATGTGGTGAGCTAGTCTTCATGAAACATGGAAAAACAGTGGTGTTGTAGGACTAGATAAAACACGATAATGTGGTGAGCTAGTCTTCATGAAACATGGTAAAACAGTGGTGTTGTAGGACTAGATACAACACGATAATGTGGTGAGCTAGTCTTCATGAAACATGGTAAAACAGTGGTGTTGTAGGACTAGATAAAACACGATAATGTGGTGAGCTAGTCTTCACGAAACATGGTAAAACAGTGGTGTTGTACGACTAGATAAAACACGATAATGTGGTGAGCTAGTCTTCATGAAACATGGTAAAACAGTGGTGTTGTATGCGACTAGATAAAACACGATAATGTGGTGAGCTAGTCTTCACGAAACATGGTAAAACAGTGGTGTTGTACGACTAGATAAAACACGATAATGTGGTGAGCTAGTCTTCACGAAACATGGTAAAACAGTGGTGTTGTACGACTAGATAAAACACGATAATGTGGTGAGCTAGTCTTCACGAAACATGGTAAAACAGTGGTGTTGTAGGACTAGATAAAACACGATAAGGTGGTGAGCTAGTCTTCACGAAACATGGTAAAACAGTGGTGTTGTACGACTAGATAAAACACGATAATGTGGTGAGCTAGTCTTCATGAAACATGGTAAAACAGTGGTGTTGTACGACTAGATAAAACACGATAATGTGGTGAGCTAGTCTTCACGAAACATAGTAAAACAGTGGTGTTGTAGGACTAGATAAAACACGATAATGTGGTGAGCTAGTCTTCATGAAACATGGTAAAACAGTGGTGTTGTACAACTAGATAAAACACGATAATGTGGTGAGCTAGTCTTCACGAAACATGGCCAATCTTCACACATGTTGATAATAACACAAGGAAATTGCAAAACCTTTCACAGGAATAATAATAAAAACAAATGTTTATCACAATTCAGAACTATATTAAACTCCTCATAACAGAAACATATACAGAATTTGAGTTTATCTCCTGTTTCTGAGACAGTGACAAAGATCCTCATGACCTTGACTCCCATTCAGATACCAGGCCACATTTACTGTTTTTGTACAAGTCAAATATGAAAACTGTGCTTTACTTTTATTTATGTCCACCACAAGTTAATAAATTCCTACCCAGAGCACAATCCTATAACAACTGTTGTAAAATGCATCAGACATATCTTCATATCTCTTTTTCAGAACTTGTACTGCACACTGGAGTGGTTCAGATATTCTGATGACAAGGTTAGAAAAATCCACTTCATTCTACAGATAATAAAATATTTTTTTTCATCACTGTGGCTTCATCAGGGACAACAGAATGATTTGTAAAAGATAAATCATTCTTTACTGCTAAGTCCTGGAGAAGCCACAATGATGAAGTTTCTCTTTATTACCACAGTCACACATACAAAAGTTAGTGATACAACAGTTAAAACCAACTATATTCTTTCATTTATCTGTAAATATAAGTAATTAGGTACAGAAGATTGTAAACTGTACATAGTAATACAGACTAGGGAGGGAGGACAGCTGCTGGAATAGAAGGTAAAAATTCCATATTGAAAAGTTTCAGCAGGGTCCAGGTTAGGGCACAATTTCTTCCCAGAACTCTTTCTGATACCTCCTTCTGCAACTGTACCTACCAAATTTATTTCCAGAATATGGTATCACCAAGGGACATTTAGTGAACAATTCATTAAACTAATTATTTATAATTTTTACTTGTATTTATTTATCTAACATAACAACTCACAAACTGAATATAACTACTGAATATAACTACTGCTGTTCTACAGTTTTTAAACACTTTTACGGTGCAATCCATCAAAAACTCTTCAGATATTCCTAAAGTAATGTTTCTTCTCTCATCTTAATATCACAATGTATTCTACTTTCTTTTGTCTGGATATTAGAATATACATAATAACTTTGATGTCTAAAACATGGCAAACACTGTGCTACATAATTAGCACTTGCTTCAAATAAGAAATTATATCAAAACTTTACATCTTTGTGTAACAGATATGTCAGGTCACGTGGTACATGGTGACCTTCCTACTGAAATGTTAACAGTTAAACAACTGTCTCAAATTCAAGTCCTTGTTAATCCTATGATTGTGAGCACTAAAAACAGATATTAGCAGCACTGGCTTTATATTAAATGGATACAAAAACAAAGGTTAATTCCTTATATGTGGTTAATACCCCTTCTGGGTTAACTGTGTTTCACATCGGGTAATAAACATTTTCAATCTTCAAGACATATGCATGATATTTCATTACTACACATACTTCCATACACAATAAAATGAATGGCAACTCTTAACAAATCCACTTACTGTGCAAAGTCTAATCTAACAGATATTTCATCTTCAGAGACACAGTGTGAAAGCTTCAGATTTTATGGCAGAACTTAATTAAATAATATTTTAAGAGGTATTATCAAAATGAAACTCTGCAAAAGGTATTAATGAATACTCAGTGGTAGTGTATAGTTTTAAACATTCAAGCAAAACTACACATGGCCTATTGGAATCAGCCAGCTTAATCTTGAACTGATATACTGGAAGGTATCAAGTCGAGAGTAACCACCAACTAGTGGAATATAATTACTTTTATAAACCCCACCTCTGACCCCAAAATTTGAAGCATTATGACCCTTTACATTCATTGTCCAATATAATAAACCAAGGATAGGACTAGATGGGTGTTGGGGTGGGCCATGCATGATAACCGTAAACCAAGGACAGGACTAGATGGGTGTTGGGGTGGGCCATGCATGATAACCGTAAACCACGGACAGGACTAGATGGGTGTTGGGGTGGGCCATGCATGATAACCGTAAACCACGGACAGGACTAGATGGGTGTTGGGGTGGGCCATGCATGATAACCGTAAACCACGGACAGGACTAGATGGGTGTTGGGGTGGGCCATGCATGATAACCGTAAACCACGGACAGGACTAGATGGGTGTTGGGGTGGGCCATGCATGATAACCGTAAACCACGGACAGGACTAGATGGGTGTTGGGGTGGGCCATGCATGATAACCGTAAACCAAGGACAGGACTAGATGGGTGTTGGGGTGGGCCATGCATGATAACCATAAACCAAGGACAGGACTAGTTGGGTGTTGGGGTGGGCCATGCATGATAACCGTAAACCAAGGACAGGACTAGATGGGTGTTGGGGTGGGCCATGCATGATAACCGTAAACCAAGGATAAGACTAGATGGGTGTTGGGATGGGCCATGCATGATAACCATAAACCAAGGATAGGACTAGATGGGTGTTGAGGTGAGCCATGCATGATAACCATAAACCAAGGATAGGACTAGATGGGTGTTGAGGTGGGCCATGCATGATAACCGTAAACCAAGGGTAGGACTAGATGGGTGTTGGGATGGGCCATGCATGATAACCATAAACCAAGGATAGGACTAGATGGGTGTTGAGGTGGGCCATGCATGATAACCATAAACCAAGGATAGGACTAGATGGGTGTTGAGGTGGGCCATGCATGATAACCGTAAACCAAGGACAGGACTAGATGGGTGTTGGGGTGGGCCATGCATGATAACCATAAACCAAGGACAGGACTAGTTGGGTGTTGGGGTGGGCCATGCATGATAACCGTAAACCAAGGACAGGACTAGATGGGTGTTGGGGTGGGCCATGCATGATAACCGTAAACCAAGGATAAGACTAGATGGGTGTTGGGATGGGCCATGCATGATAACCATAAACCAAGGATAGGACTAGATGGGTGTTGAGGTGGGCCATGCATGATAACCATAAACCAAGGATAGGACTAGATGGGTGTTGAGGTGGGCCATGCATGATAACCGTAAACCAAGGGTAGGACTAGATGGGTGTTGGGATGGGCCATGCATGATAACCATAAACCAAGGATAGGACTAGATGGGTGTTGAGGTGGGCCATGCATGATAACCATAAACCAAGGATAGGACTAGATGGGTGTTGAGGTGGGCCATGCATGCCCATATTTCACTAATGCCCATCCTGGTTAATTTTTTTATCACATTTCAAAATCTTATGATTTTTTTTTTAAATCAATAAAAGTGTTAATAAAATTCTAGTGGCTCTCCTAAAAGAGATGAGCTGGAATTGGGGATGCTACAGACATTACGGAGAAGTACTCTTTCCAAAAATAGCTAGTAACTTTTAATCACAGAAAACGAACTTTTATGAATTATCCTTAAAATGTTACACAATAGCATGCATCAGTAACATACAAAAATGTTACACAATAGCATGCATCAGTAACATACAAAAATGTTACATGAATAACAAATATTTGAACTTTTTTTGTATGTTAAAATGATTCCCTTTAAAATTTCAATATTCGGACCTGAGATGTTTATAACAACAGGCGTTCTGAAGGTTTCATCCAATTAAACTAAGTGAAGTAACAAGTGTTTCAATAAGGAATACACAGTAAAATGTATACCATTATCAGTCTTATGGCATGTAGTGTTGTTATGTACTCAGTAGTACATACCAAAGCAGCACTGCTCAGTAGTACTTAAGTGCAACACTACATCAAAACATTGCTGACAAGAAGCTTAATAAAGCATTTTGTTTTTAATCAACTTATAATTTATCTTTCACTGTTATAGCATACACTTGACCCAGTATATGGAGCACATGCTTGTGACAACAAGACAAGATCTGTACAATTTTGTCTTGTTTGTTTTTTTATACAAAGCTACACCAGGGCTATCCGCACTAGCTGTCCCTAATTTAGCAGTGCAAGACTAGAGGGAAGGCATCCAGTCATCACCCACCCACCGCTAACTCTTGAACTACTCTTTTACCAACGAATAGTGGGATTGATTGTAATATTATAACGTACTCATGGCATAAAAAGGATGAGCACTGTTGGTGAAACAGGAATTTGAAACTACGACCCTAAGACTGGAAATCATCTCAAATAGTCAAGGCACTTTTTAATAAGGCTAGTAAACTTACTGCCGCATCACGTACGTGTCTCCATAGCTAGAAAGAGTGAGAGGTGTCAATCCTTACATGACATAGTTTTAATTACCCAACAGCCATATTTCGAACTTGTATTTATTTCTGAATCAGTTTCCTTTAAACATAAAAATGTTAACTTTTAATAAAACATCTGGTTTGATAGCTTTAGAACAGTATCAATGGTTCATACTTATATACGTTTGTTTTCATGTTTAGGTTGTATTTAGATATAAAATTATTTGGTGGGTCACGTTTAGTAACACGCGTTTCTTACGACTCGGGGTCATTAGCGGATAATCAACAATTTATCTAACTTTATATATAATAACGAAGAATGGCAGATAAATACATTATAATCTATCATTCGTTTAGTAAAAAGCCAAAAGTGCGCTGTTCTTTGGTTTTGTTTTCAAAAACTTTTATTAATATATTTACAGTGTTTAGTTTTAAAGCCCTAATAAGATATATATGCACTAAGGAGCCCACGTGATTATTTTATGGGTGGTATATCACAGAAGAATGCATTCGGTCGCATCATAATTATTCCACAAGCCTTATAATGTCGCGTTTCCAGTACCTTGACCTCTTTCATACATATGACTCACGATTTACTCACTTTCAGTAGCATCAGAGGCCATATCTGTTATTTACTGCACAAACTGTAGACCTTCCAATCGAATGTGTGAAACCACCATGTATGAACGTTGTTGTCACCCGGCCAACAGATAACAGCAGGTCATGTAAGGAGACAAAGGTAGATTTGTTATGACAAATGATCACCAATACTCATGGACTTAATTAACCACGTGCGCCTAATTCGTAACTGAGAGTGAATTAAAACAAATAAATAAATGAACGATTTATTCCACCAGGAAAAACTGGCACCAGAAGTGAATTCTATCAATAAAATGGATGCACTGGTGCAGTGTCACTAACACACACGCAAGCCAATTAAAACGCCTTATTTATCTATCAACCAAGGCCACGTACGTATACTACATCACGGGTATGTTTCAAGTTAGAAGTTTTATTTAATTTTTTTCCATGTCTGTGCCGACGAAACGCGGAGGAACACAAGTGATAAAGTTTACAATATATAAAAGTTTTCTTACCCTTCGTCAATACTCCTTACCAGTAGGACAAACATAGGAGTCAGCTTTCTCTCCAGAACAGCACATACCGATGTTTCCTTCCAACCGTTAAAGTGCTTACATTTTCTCTCTCGTTCTATTGCTCTATGCTAGCTACATCATGACGTCGTTAGTGGACAGTAAGAGTTTTACTTCGTCTTCCCTCTCTTATATTTCCATATTTTAGGTACGAAACGAGGCGGTCAGCCCCAACTCTAGCTGTGCGTCACAGCTTGCACAAACCGCAACGCCCAACCAAGGTGTGCACCACGTATGCACGCGTACACGAAGCTTCTATTAAACAATACGTGTTGAACTTTTTACAAGGGATCACGTTCTTATTGTAGAGATCAGGTGCTGTTGCTAGGTGCGAATATCCATTTATACCCCTACACAGTCGCCTGAAAAAGGTTCGAGCTCCCAGTAACCCAGCGAAGGTAAACTTTCAGATATTTTAAATTAATTTACAATTAAATCGATAAAACCTTATATAAAACACTTTCCAACTATAAAATACAAATATGAACAAATTACAGCACAAAAAAGGCCGAAATTCTATGTATGCCCCCTGTCCAGTAATTTAAACTATACACAATATGTAATTAATCGTACACAAAAGAAATGAAACATTGTAAGATGTACCACTGCAAATAAACTGAATTTACTTGTATAGTGTAGTGTTTATAACTAGTATTCATACGCACAAGGCTGCATAGTGTGTAGTTTACAAGAAATAACACACAAACTATTTAGCAATATGACTGACTAAATGTTCCTGGTCTATGAACATACCAAGACTACTACAAACAGCAGGTTGGAACGAACCACCAGGAAAATTCGACAAGGATCAGTGCGTGATCGAAAGGTCTTGCCACGAAAAGACGACTTAAACTAAACAACTGTCAATTGTTGAAGTTTCCTTGTTTCTCTGGGTGTACAGACAGAGTTTCCTCTACTATTTCAATAAACTTAAGATTTCTACAACCTAGTTTATTAATATAGTTCATTCAATCATATGCTCTTTTATCATTTTATTTGAGACTACAGAGTTCTATCGTAAGTGTAAGCTATCCGTAACCATAAATAAAGCAACTTACTATTTTACAAAAACGGTTTTACTAAATAACAAAAACGCACAAATGACTCGAATTTTGAGTTTTATAATTCTTAAAAGGTCTTTCATGAAGTTAAGCATTAGATATAACTAATTTTTCTTCAACAAGTTCTCACTTTAGAACAAACTATATTAGAAACGTTCCTCATACGTACTGTACTTCTGACAACTGATTTTGTTGTTGTTTTTCTATAAGGAAGAGATGAGAGAAACAAAACCGATCAGTAATAACTCTTCCTACCTGTATGTCCCTGTTTGAACCACAGTAATGAACTTGCAGTAAACTAAAGCAGTACACACACAAACACACTTTAAATCAAATGTATTCTGAAAGTACACTCGTTAAACAAGTAATAAATTTAAGGGTTAATATATACAGTGGTGCTAATCATGGGTATGGGGAAGCAGCTGCCCACGTTATTCTTGTTTTCACAAGTTATTAACGGAAACTCATAAGTTTATATAATACATGAAAAAGTCGAAATATAATTATGTTTGTTTGTTTACCGGAATGTTGCGATTCATTCGAAACAACTACACTTAATGTACGGACTCCCAACTGTGTTACGTCATCAACAGTTGACTTCTTTTACGGTTCAACATGTCCCCACACCTGGCCTTCATTATGAAACAGCACCAAACACACAATCTGTTTGTTTGGTTCTTTTGAATTTCGCGCAAGGCTACACAAGGGCTATCTGTGCTAGTCGTCCCTAATTTAGCAGTGTAAAACTAGAAGGAAGGCAGCTAGTCAGTACCACCCACCGCCAACTCTTACCAACTAACAGTGGGATTGACCGTCACATATAATGCCCCCACGGTTGAAAGAGCGAACATGTTTGGTACGACAGGGATTCGAACCCGCGACTTTCAGATTACGAGTCGAACGCCTTAACCCACCTGGCCATGCCGGGCCCACACAGTTAATATACTTTCTTTAAAAACAGCCGTACTGAAACAGCCATAGAGTTTGTAATGTTTATTCACACCCGCAATGGACTCGAGCACTACACTGCAGAGCTATTGTACGTTCAGTACCAGTTGTGTACGATGTGGGACTTCCACTTAACACTAAAATGGATTAAACGTTCGTTACAAAACACTTCATGACTGAAGTTAAAAGAACCGAAAATCTCAAACGTCTTGAATACGCATGTAATACCTCCTGAAGAATCAATCATCACGAAATAACAAACGTATTAAAACTTTTTTATCTAAATACAAAATGACAGCTACCCACGGGAAAATGCTATATGAAAGTTCTATGGATATCTATTCTGTTCTTTTTCTTAGAGTTGTACATATAAACTTAGAGAACAACAGAAGATGGAAAACCAATCGATAAACGTGCGACCTGATTCCTGACGTTAATATTTTCGATCAGGTGAACGGACTATCTCGGAAATCTGTAAATACGAGTGTTCCTTGTACAGGTGACATTTAGGCTATTCGTCAAGCGCCACACTGTGGTAAAGTGCTCAATTATACTTTAGTTTAATTACGGTTTCAGACAAGGAAGCTGTACAACCAGAATTCTATTCAGGATGAAAACACTGTCCTACGAAGTTATAATTTTCCCTAAGAAATGGAAATTTATATCGGACGGGATTCGAATCTATGATTCTTCCACACAGATACACGATAACCAAATACATTCCAAAATCATACTTGTCAAATGAAGTCAATACATTTACAATAAAACTATGATGCAAATTACGCGTTTTATAAATTCACTGTCTTCGACCAAATTATTAATACGTAGTGAATGTATTTGAAAAGTTTGTGATGCGATCAGAATTCGAACCTGTGACACTTCCAAAGACGACTACATCTGTTATCAACATTGTGCGAGTTTCGTGTTTTACGACAAACGGTTTCAGGAAATCTACACTAACAAGTCTCTACTGCGCAAGTACGTAAAATAACAGAAACTGGGGGTTCGAATTCCACGTGATCTTTACTTTAACTAGTTTCAGAGAAATGATAAAACCTTCCTGAGAAACGACTGATGTCATCAACAAGCATAAAAGATTTTAAGCGTTACAGATGGGTTGACAATCTTTGTTTCTCCATTGTGTAATAGTACGTTTCTCAGTATATCTCAGAAATATACAACTTATTTTCTAAGTTATGTGCAAGGCTTAAAACTGCTCGTAACTGTTTTATATTACACCAGTTTTAACTAACTCAAGAGTTGATCAGCTTCCAGCAACTTATCAAAAGACACTTATGAGAGCTTTAAAAACGTTCTTTTATGTCACCAAGACAAAATACCATACATGAATATCTGAAATGGCCAGGTGGTTAAGGCACTCGACTCGTAATCCGAGGGTCGCGGGTTCGAATCCCCGTCGCACCAAACATGCTCGCCCTTTCAGCCGTGGGGACGTTATAATTTTACGGTCAATTCCACTATTCATTAGTAAAAGAGTAGCGCAAGAGTTGGTGGTGGGTGGTGACTAGCTGCCTTCCCTCTAGTCTTACACTACTGAATTAGGGACGGCTAGTGCAGATGGCCCTCATGTAGCTTTGCGCGAATTTAAAAACAAAGAAACAATATCTGAAATAACTGACGGTCAGAAGGAGATTTACTGGTAAACGAAAGGAAAACCACAAAACAAAACACTTATGACACAACGTCAGTGAATATACACACACATTTCGATGTTAGAACCCCCACTCTTCCTTTGAAGAGAGGGGGCTGGCTTAATTTTCAAAAACTTTGTAAGGTAAACAAGAAAAATGTGTGTTCAGGTGAAACAGTCGATTTCCGAAACAGATTTACAACAAAACAACATTTAAAATGAGATTCGGCGATTGTTCTTTTGAAATCATGAGATCCATGACAATTTGTTTTGAATTTCGTGCAAAGCTACAAGAGGGCTATCTGCGCCAGTCGTCCCTAATTTAACAATGTAAGACTACAGGGAAGGCAGCTAGTCATCACTACCCACCGCCAACTATTGGACAACTCTTTTATTAAGGAATAGTGGAAGTGACCGTAACGTTATAACGCCCCCATGGTTTAAAAAGCGAGCACGTTTGATGTGACGGGGGCTCGAACCCGCGATACTCAGATTACTAATCAAGGGTTCTAACCCCATGGCCTGACACAGAACGTGATTTTTATTTTGTCTAGTTAGGTAACATTCTTCACAGAAACTGGTGCACACAAACAGGTTAAACTGAGCGATTTATTCATCTTCAAGGCAAGAAAAAGTTTTAACTCAAATCTATGATAATATTAATTAAGAACACAGTTTGAGTTTTATTAAAGTAATATTTTGACATTACAGTAAACATGGAGGTCAGTCACTTGACAGTTTTGTAGAAGAGAAAAATTTGATGACGTGTCGCAAGTGTCACAGATAGATATGGGTGTCAAACTAACTCGGTTTGACACGGATAGATATGGGTGTCAAACTAACTCGGTTTGACACGGATAGATATGGGTGTCAAACTAACTCGGTTTGTCACGGATAGATATGGGTGTCAAACTAACTCGGTTTGACACGGATAGATATGGGTGTCAAACTAACTCGGTTTGACACGGATAGATATGGGTGTCAAACTAACTCGGTTTGACACGGATAGATATGGGTGTCAAACTAACTCGGTTTGACACGGATAGATATGGGTGTCAAACTAACTCGGTTTGACACGGATAGATATGGGTGTCAAACTAATTCGGTTTGACACGGATAGATATGGGTGTCAAACTAATTCGGTTTGACACGGATACATATGGGTGTCAAACTAATTCGGTTTGACACGGATACATATGGGTGTCGAACTAATTCAGGACACGGATTTGACACGGATAGATATGGGTGTCAAACTAATTCGGTTTGACACGGATAGATATGGGTGTCAAACTAATTCGGTTTGACACGGATAGATATGGGTGTCAAACTAACTCGGTTTGTCACGGATAGATATGGGTGTCAAACTAATTCGGTTTGACACAGATAGATATGGGTGTCAAACTAATTCGGTTTCACTGAGCAATCGATAACGGAAATGAAAAACACAAGTCAGCTAAAGAGCCGCCAAGCGCAAAGGTCACTGAAACCCACTTTTCTCCGTTATAAGCCCTCACATTTGTAGATGACCCGTCGCAGGACAATAACTACTGGATACGGTTAGTTGATAACCTATGAAGAAGTCCGAGAACACGTACGTTTAGCCGTCCTTAATTTCCAACTTGGGCTAAAGAGGTGCTAACGACTCTTGTTTAGAGGAGTAACACAATTTGAACGTCATTCTAAATACACCCACAACTCCAAAGTCCAGAGAAGCAACCAAAGCAACTTTGAAATAACTATTTGGGAGATTCGAGGATATTGTATCTAATTCTATTACCACCATCATATGGACAATTACATATATCGCTACAATATATATTTATTAATAGTTTGTATTTCTCAGTCAATCTAATTATTGACCATAAACAACAATAAAGTTGAAAATGAAACATGAATAAGTTATGACACAATTTGATTTCTTTATTGTATTCAATTAAGGATATGTCATCCAACCCGTCTCAAATCTTAAGATATAATAATAATTTGAAGTTTCATTACTTGTACAATATTTTAAGTTCAAAGCATAACAGTGGTACAGAGGTATGTGTGTGGACCCACGCTGCTAGAAATATGGTTTCGATACCTGTGGGCAGAGCACAAATAGCCTTGCGCAGCTTTTGCTTACTTGTAAAGAAATAATCAAAATGTAATTAAACAGTCTTGGAAAGGTTGATATCGTATTATAGTTGTCTTTGTTAGTTGGTTTAGTTGGGCACAAAGTTACATGGCCGTTTATCCATGCCGTGCCTACCATAGGTATCGAAACCCAAATTTTACCATTATAAGACTTCAAATGTTACCACTGAGCAAATATCGGGTGGGTGGATTTTAAAATACTGCATGGGATTTACCAAATAGCACCCATGACGTCATAATGTGCACTCTATAATGAATTACGAACAACAAAAACTATCAAAGCGAACAGTGAGAGAACACGTTGACGAGGGTAATAGAGCAAATTAAAAAGAAAAACTTGTAACTTATAAAACAACAAACCAAATGTTTTTATTGGCAGTCCACAGAGTAACTGAACAAACCTGAGAGAGGAGAGAACGTGGCACGAGTTTCGGTTTAAAGTTACCTGTCCTCGAGCCGACGCTGGAGTATCAGACATAACCGGGGGCGCTCAGAAATTTCCTTTCACTTCGCCACGCACGTGGTGGTGATTTTTCGGCGATCTAAATATTTCGAACTCGTTTAAAAACACGCGCACACA
Organism: Tachypleus tridentatus; assembly: GCF_004210375.1. NCBI lineage: Eukaryota > Metazoa > Arthropoda > Merostomata > Xiphosura > Limulidae > Tachypleus > Tachypleus tridentatus. Next base: position 125,259,067 of record NC_134836.1, on the reverse strand, counting down.
CAAACATTCTCAATACCTGATTTGGTTAAATTACATTATATTTAAAGTTGTAGGCAAACAAGCAGCATCAGAAAACTGACCAGCACCGACCACTGAGTATCACATACACTAAGTGATTCGATTAAGACCATTCACGAAGTGATTCGTTTGTTTGTTTTGAACTTCGTGCAAAGCTACACGAAGGCTATCTGCGTTAGCCGTCATTAAATATCACACCTGCACCTGTCAGGGATCGAACAAGACCTACCGCGTGTGAAGGGGACGTGATAACCACTACATCACAAGCGCACATAAAACTCGTAAAAATTTAAATCAGTAGGGTAAAACTAACCTGTCTCACGACGGTCTAACCCCAGCTCACGTTCCGTAACAAAACTGAATACATCTCTCGTATCTTAAAGGTCTGATGGTTAGGGGGCGCTCGACTCACAATTTACGGATTCCAATCCCCATCACACTAAACATGCTCGCCCTTTCGCCCATGGGTGTGTTATAATCTAACGGCCAGTTCCACTGTTCGTTGATAAAAAGAGTAGTCCAAGTGTTGGCGGTGGATGGTGATGACAAGCTGCCTTCCCTCTAGTCTTACTCTGCTAAATTAGGGCACAGATAACCTCCATATAGATTCGCGCAAGTCCAAACAAAACAAACTCTCGTATTTTAAAATACAAATAAACGGACATATTTTAATCGATTTTCCAAACTATTTCGTCTTTAGTTAATAAAATTTATTTAAAAATTTAAATTAATACAAGTATTTCATGAGATCTTTTCTTCCAACAACACATATGTAAGGGCTGTCTACGCTGCGCCCACAAGGGGTATCGAAAGCCGGTTATCAGCGACATAAGCCTTCAGGCTTGCCATTCTACCAGTGGAGGTCTGTGCTAGTCATCCCTAATTCTAAACTGATAAACTAGAGGGAGAAAAGCAGGATAGTCAACAAAGCACCCACCGTCAACTTTTGTGGGATCTGACAGTCACACTTGTAACGCTGTCACGGCTTTACAAAGTTGCGAACCACTTTGTTAAATACAAAGTTTCGGACTAAGCTGTTCTTCACGCAATGTCGCGAAATACAGTAAAATGGATTATTTAAAGTGTCCTGGATTCAGAAGAATACACGTAATACAGTCTTGAAACGTAATCCAAAACGTTTAATATACCAAAGTGTTTGTTTTTGGATGTTGCGCAGAGCTACACGAGGGCTATCTGCGCTAGCCGTCCATACTTTAGTCATCACCACATACCGCCAACTCTTAGGTTACTTTTAACAACGAATAGTGGAATTGACCGTCATATTATAACGCTCCCACGGCTCAAGGGCGAGCAGGTTTGGGAGGATTCGAACTCGCGACCCTCTGACTACAAGTCTAGTGTTTTATCCACCTGGCCATGTCGGCCTAGTACCAAAGTGTTATTACAAAATGTTATCAAATAGCCATTATCTGTTTCTTTGAAGTTCCAATTCGTAAATCGGCCCGGCTCGTAATTCGAGGGTCGCGGGTTCGAATTCCGGTCGCGCCAAACATGCTCGCCCTTTCAGCCGTGGGGGCGTTATAAAGTAACGGTCAATCCCACTATTCGTTGGTAAAGCCCGAGAGTTGGCGGTGGGTGCTGATGACTAGCTGCCTTCCCTCTAGTATTACACTGCTAAATTAGGGACGACTGGCACAGATAGCCCTCGAGTAGCTTTGCGCGAAATTCAAAACAAACCATTCGTAATTTCTCTTATTTCATTAAATCGTGTGACTTCGAGACGACCACCTGTATTTTGATGCTACTCAACTGTACGTTCATACCAGTTAAGTCTCTAGAACATTGTTTCTCAGCCGATGGGCTGCAAAGCAATTTGAAGTAGGCCTTATAAAGGCTTAAAACTAAATGAGAATTTCTTTTTAAGTTACAAAACAGCGAACGTACGAAGTATATTACATATTACCTCGCAAAATGTTAACTACAAATTAATATCACGCATACGAGCCCCGGATAGCAACTATTAAACATTACCATACGTGTCACTTCTGCAGTGGGCCGCTGGAAAGTTCTTGAAGTGGGTCGTGTTGAGAAACGTCGTGACCTTAAACAATAACATATCTGGAGTCCAGTGGTTAGCATGATGGACTGTGGTTCGCGTTGGTTCATCATAAAAGTTAAATCTCCGGGCCAGTGGTGCGTTATAAGAGTAATAATTAAATCCCACTAAACGGTGCGAGAAGTTGTTGGATGATGTTTACTCTCTGCTCTTTCTGTAGTCTATCACTCTATGGAGTAACTTAGTATGAAATTCAACGATCAGCCAATCAAAATAATTCTCAAAAATAAAAAGAACTTTAATTGGTGGCGCCCAACTGGTCACGTGGTGTAGAATTTAAATATATTATTATTTGTTTTTTCGAAGGGGCCTTTTAATAATTTTACTGTTATCACAACAATAAAATAATTATACAATTTGTAGTTTACAACACAGCATGACCTCTGAACATGACGAAGAGGAAAAATCTACTACTCTTAAGTTTGGTTTTATTCGAGTCTTGAAATGGACAACTTTCGGGAAACCTGCAGTACTCCTAGTCCAGTAAAGAACAAAAGTATTCAGAAAACCCGTTTATAGCACATATTCAAATACGAAAATATATATATTTTATTGTGTGTACCATAAAGACAACAGTTGTCTGAAATAACGGTATCACTTTAAAAAACCAAAAGAAGTAACAGTATTATTATTATTATTTTACACAAGACAATAATAACAAGCTACAATTTACAGTCAACTTTGTAAATTTAAACATGATCTGGGCCACGATAAAGTTTCTACATGAAAGCATTGGACTGTATTATTTACAAAATAATCGACCATACGAGACAAACTGGGATACAGACAAGCGTGGCTCCCTCTGGGCACATTAACACAGATAGTGTAAACAGAGACAAATCAGACATGCTCGTTAACAAAGAAACTGTCGCTGTTCGACTATACTAATAAAACTTCCTGTAAGTAAGACCATTCACTGAGTCAATGACTGATAGCACACTATAAAAGGTGCATATAACGATACCTTAGGTCCACGTGAAGTAACTGGACAGATCAGAGATACCTAGGAGTTTCACGTGTAGCCGTTTCTAACTCTGAATTACCAACAAGCGTCAAGGCAATTGGTTACACGATTACTTTTACCCGAATGGTTGTAATGACTTCCATATTTATAAGGTTCCTCCAGCTGAAAGTGTGGAAGGTGTCAGGTTGCATCTTTTTTCGAATATTGGACCTTTCGACCCGCAACCCTTCACTCAAACCACTAAGTGTCTGAAACACTGTATATGCAAAAACGGCTCGTTTGGGTTAAGAAAATATTTTACATAGAAGAGCGAACAACGTTTCGACCTTCTTCGGTCATCGTCAAGTTCACAAAGAAAGTGGTAACTGACCGGAAGCTGACCACATGTTTGAAAGGGGTTGTGTAACTGAGTGTCGGAATGTAGAGGGCGGTATTAGATCTTTGAATATATAATTTTATTTATTTTATTATATTAATATAGGTATAAAGGCATTCCTTTATATTGGTTTATTTTGGGTTTAAGTTTAATTTGGGTTTAAGTTATTCAAAAAACCAGGCACAAAACTGAGGTCTATACTATATAAAAACTACACTGACAAACACCACACCAACATTATTTACAAAATACAATGTGATAACTGCCACGACTTCTATATTGGAGAAACAAGTAGAAAAATGAAAACCAGATTCAAAGAACATAAAAAGTCACCTTCACACGTTTTCGAACACTGCAAGTCAAATAAACACAACATAACCATAGAAAACACTCAAATACTAAATAAAGAAACAAACATAAACAAACGCAAAATTAAAGAAGCCTTACTTATACAACAACTTAAACCCAAAATAAACCAATAAAAAAGGAACGCCTTTATACCTATATTAATATAATAAAATAAATAAAATTATATATTCAAACATCTAATACCGCCCTCTACATTCCGACACTCAGTTACACAACCCTTTTAAACATGTGGTCAGTTTCCGGTCAGTTACCTCTTTCTTTGTGAACCTGACGATGACCGAAGAAGGTCGAAACGTTGTTCGCTCTTCTATGTAAAAAATATTTTCTCAACCCAAACGAGCCGTTTTTGCATATACATTTCTCAACAAGTGGGTTTCGACATCACTGGTCTGAAACACTATTATACAGACAAGTTAAATACAATACATGATGTTACAAAACAGACGGCGGAGGTAATATATTATCTGATACACACACACACACTAGGAACCGTGGTGTCTGTTTCACCGTTTGAAAAGCTGTGCACGCAGACAAAGCTCAACATTCACTTTTAAAATGACGATATAACAGGTATTAATAATGTTGATGTCATATCGTAAGCAGGATATTCTATACTAAATTATTAGAAACTAATCACACTATTATTCAAAATGTTAAACAATAAAAATGTAGGTTTACCATATGTTATTGTTGAGTGGTTTTAGTATGAACTGAAAGGTTCAACGATTACTTTATACTGTGGTCAGTAGCTCAGAGCTTTGGCTACGAGTGAAACCAAGAGTGTAACACAATTTTTTTTATAAAGTCCATGAAATAATTCAAGTTGATAGATTAACATAAACTGGGGACGGGTACTTTGGCTTGTATATACCTATATCAGCTGTTCCTTCAGTATAACATGCACATCTGTGGTTTACACAGCTTTGGAGTTATGCATACACTCACTAATCACATAGAACAAAATAAAACAAAATCACGTGACTATAAACATTTCTCAAGACGTAAACGTCGCCGTCAATAGCATGAGTTGCATATATCTGACAGTTTTGATTCTATACTCAGAAGTCAAAACCAAAAAAACCCGCACCCTGTTGGTTATAATATATGCAGAAGAAAAGAATTTCCTCCATCAGCCAAGCTTCCAACGGGAATCCTTTCAAAATCCACCATATCTGATACGAATTACCAATTTCCAGTAAATTATTGTTCGTTGAGTACATATTACGTTTCAGCATAAAAATAAGATAATGTGACAGAAAAAAGCAAGTTCTCTAACGTTTAGCAGCTGTCTAATTCATGAAAGTCAAACTAGAAGTCAAGGTTTAAATCAAACGATCTACAGTTGGTGTCAGATTATCGAACACAATAACTTAAATAAATGTTTCATTTGTTCTTTTAGCCAATGAAAATCAGGAACCTGAAAAATTACTTTCATAATAATTGGCCGAAACACCTTTCGGTATTTGTCCTTCTGCCCAATTAAAATGAAGCTTGAAATATCGAACGTATTTAGAAGAACGACTTACCACGGAATGTTTCTGTCTTGCATGTTTTAAGCGATAGAGTTATGTAGCAGTAGTTTACAAATGTCTCACATCGTGGGCTGTGGCGGTGGGGAACATCATAATTCCACGTGCCACGAAAGAAATGAGAAATTCTACCGTTTTAAATGTAAGCAACAACATACTGCAGAGGTTGCCCGAAATACTACTTACAATATACACAACAATCAACACACTACAGAAATAAACATGCAAGATATGGAACGACAACAAACACACACGTAGAAGTACTTCGACAACAACCAAATTACTCTAACAAACAATTACAAACCAACACATTATATGAACAAATGAATATCTAAACATAAAACAAACATCAAGAACACACACACAAATAAAAGAAAATAACCTAACAACTGAAGCTACTTTATTTATTTGCATTTTAGAACAAAACCATATTTATCTTTTCGCTCCTGGTAGGTTAAAGTGCACGTGTCATAGAACAAAGCCAAACTGACCTTTTTTGCTCCTGGTAGGTTAAAGTGCACGTGTCAAGATATTTTGAAAATTTTATTAAACAACACTTGTAGTACTTACGTAAACTTTAATATTATATACGTTTTAATTTCTTAATTTCAAGTAAAATGTAAAGAAACATGAATAATTCTAGAAGTAACACCAATTATTAAACAAAACAACAAGTAATACGATTTAAAATCGTGTAATCGCCGGGAAAGAAAATATGAAACGAAGAGCTTCAAAATTTAGTTACTCAATAGAATGGGTGTTTTCTTACAACAAAGCCACATCGGGCTGTCTGCTGAGCCTACAGAGGGGAATCGAACTCCTGATTTTAGAGTTGTAAATCCGTACACTTACCGCTGTACCAGCTGGGAGCTACTCAGTAGGAGTTTTGTGGCTGATTAACCAATATAAAACCTTGTTAACATTCTTAGCTTTTAAATTCATAGTTTAAAGATTCAGAAGACAAATAACTGGTAGCAGAAAATATTAGGTAAGGGTAACTACCCGTTCAATAGAGTTTGATGCGTTTCGTTTTAGTTAATTAAAACGTCTCAGCACCAACATTCAAGTTCGATATAGGCAAAGAGATGAAATCGACACTCAAGTGAGGACAGGAATTACGTTGTTATATTATGATACTATAATTTTAACATCTTGAAACCAAGAGTCACTCATCCATAACTTAGCAGTCCTTTTGGTCATTGCAATACCTGGCAAATGACAAAATGGAATTAAACTTTCCTTTCCAACAACCGTAATTCGTGCAATGGGTGAACAGAAGTTGTGTGTCGATGTTTTAATGGTTGTTTTCAATAATAAATTGGACAATATACATTGGGAGAATGCTCAAAGGTCATGTTTACTGTGGTTCTAGTTTCAAGTGCAAGTTGCATTATTCACAAGAAATTTGAACATTATGGATGGAAGGTCAAGAAGGGGTTTCTGTTGAAACTAAACCCATCAGAGTGAGAGGTCATCCATAACATTAGAGTCACATCTAGAGAAAACTGCCATGAAGAATACGTTATCCAGTGAAACAAAAACAAGCACTTTATTTGTCTTATAATCATTCATTGAATTGGATACGATTGTTTATCTCCTTGTTTGAAGTTAGTAACAAAACTACAATGGACAATGTTGTTGTTTGTTTTTGTTTAAAGAAAAGTTGGACTAGTAGATTTTTCTCTCTTAGAAGTTGTTACCAATATGTGGCAATTTCTGTACAACTGTCTTATAAGTTTAGGATTAAATAATAATTTAAAATTTTCTAAATGTTATTTATTACTAGTTCATTAGGATATTAAACATGAATCTACGTTTTACCTATATAATTGAGAATAACAAGTAATGCAGGATTGTAGGTTAATGTATTATAAAACTTAAACTCACACATTTGAAAATCAAAGTTATTTATAATTGTAGTCAAGTTTAACCCTCAAGATAAAGTATTTAACCTTCTTTGTTAACCTGAAGATGACCTTAGGAGGTCGAAATGTTGTTCTGGACTTTATTTTGGTAAATGTGTTAATACCCATAATAGCCATCTTGGGATACATTTTTTACTTCAAGTGGGTTTCTTGTGATCTTGAATGGTTTCTACCTTGTCTAAATCTATATTTGTGTCTCCCCCAGTTCTATAATTCACCCAACCAATAAATAAAATCACTAAGTCTTAAATTAAGTTACACATCAACTTCAAATCTGAAAGCTTACTCCTGGATGGCTTTGGACAGACTAGATTCAGAAGTACAAGACATTTAATGTATCATAATTCGTATTTTGTCACATGTATAGTAAATATATATTTTCAAAAGACAGTTGGTGTAGGAATTCCAATCACATTTAGTCCATTTGAATAGTGTGGGGGAAGTGAAAGTTGCCATAAAAACAAAATTGTCGTTTTCTTAATGGAACTTGTTTGTTTGTTTGTTTTGGAATTTTGCACAAAGCTACTCGAGGGCTATCTGTGCTAGCCGTCCCTAAGTTAGCAGTGTAAGACTAGAGGGAAGGCAGCTAGTCATCACCACCCACCGCCAACTCTTGGGCTACTCTTTTACCAACGAAAAGTGGGATTGACCGTCACATTATAACGCCCCCACGGCTGGGAGGGAGAGCATGTTTAGCGACTGGGACCTCAACCACCGACCCTCAGATTACGGCTGCCTTAACGTGCTAGGCCATGCCAGGCCCCTTAATGGAACTAAATTAACTGACATTTGTTCGTGGGCTGGAATGAAGGGCTGCAAAGAAGAAAGTTTCTGGTAGGTGCTTAAAAGATTCAGGGCTTGGGGCATGGGGACTTTCGGCATTTCAGTAAGATATCAATTGTGGTTATATTTTAATTTTACCAGACACCAACTGGAAATTTGGGGCACTGTCAAATAAAATCTGCACAGGCCCTATTTGTTGGAGCCTCATAACACTTCTGAAAGCAATTCTCACCAAAGAAGTACAACCTTGATTAAGATATTTTGAAGATGCAGTCCTACCAATCAAAGTTAGACAAGAATGTCTTCAAGTGATGGCCAGACTTAACACACAGAAAGAAAACAAAGCCACAAGGACTTTATTTGTACCTTTAGCTGCCAGTGGATAACAACATGTTACTGGTTCCTAACTACATTACAAAGTAGGCACTCACACATAAAACAAATTTTATTACTGATTCTGGATGTCATCACAGGTCCATATGGATCATGTGCTAAACATTGAATCTCTTAGGCCAGTCTACACAAGAATTTCTTTTTTTTTGCAAAAATTATTCAACAACTATTTTCTTTTAATGGTGCTTGTTATTTCATGGGCAAAATACAAACCCCTGTAACCCTGTGTTACGTAGTACACTTTAGAAACTGTTGCTACAGGAAGAACATATCAGCTTAAGAAAATTCCATGTTCTTTAAACTTTTCACTGTAGCTGGGGTGTATATATTCTAGTGTTTCCAGCATTCCACTCCACAACACTGTGACAAATGTTTTTACTTTCACCCAACGTTTCTGTACTTCGACTTAGAGTAAAGTGAGCTGGAAAGTGTTTACTGACAAATGTTAATTTATTAATGTTTTCACTTAGCCCTTCAGTAACCAACAAGATCCCCAAGAGAAATGTATGACAACTGCATGTCGATTGTGCCATCAACAGAGCAGCAAAACTACTATGTAAATATGATTGATTCTCTTTACTCAGAAGACAGTCTAGTGGAGTTTAAATGGGTGACAATGAAGACAAAGCAAGACAAGATGACACTAGTCTCTATTTAGTGATGACAGTCCAAATGATGAACCTGGACCCAGCACAAAAGGCATAAATGGCATCAACAACGGAAAACATTTGTCCGGTTGCAAGCGTCGAGGAGGTACCTGGAAACATTTGTCACAGCTGCAGCAGCTGAGTTAAGGCAAGTTGAATTGTATTTTAATTTTCATTCACTGCTTTCTCAAAAAATGACACCAATAACCTAACTTGCATGAACACAAAACAAAAGCAGTGCAGTAATTGGACATATGTATATCCTAAAATATCTTGTATATAGATTTGTATAAAGCACTCCATGTCAGTGGAAGCTGTAAATCCAGTTAATTAACGTCAGCACACTGAAGTATTTTATTCAACTTTTACCAAAGACAGTTATCCCTAACTGTGAATTGGAAATATTAATACAGAAAGGGCTGATGATTTACTTTTCACCCTAATAACCTAAATGTAGTTTATAAAGTGACAAATTGGGTGGGTGAGAACTCTTAGTTGTACAGAAGTAGTTATTTGGGGTGGAAAAATCTGAACTTTATACCACCTGCAATCAGAGAAGATAGCTAATAGTTGTATAGAAATAGTAAACAGAGGTGGAGAAACACTTGAAATCTTACACCATCTACAGTCACATGAGACAGCTAACACTTGTATACAAAGAGTTCAAGGGATGGAGAAATACATGAAAACTTTAAACCATCTACAATCAGATAAGGTAGCTGAAAATATTACAAAACATGGGGAGGCAGCTTGACATGCCACAAGACAATAACCGAGATGAGCTCTTTTCTTATTTGATGTTCCATATAACACTTGAACTTATATGAAATTTCAGATAATGTGTAGGTAACATTTTCAGCAAAGGTGAATAAATTAATGGGAAAATAGCTTCATAAATATGGAAGAAATCTGATAGCAAAGAGATGAAAGACTCAACAGTGTTTGAGGAAGCACTAAAAGACATTGATGGGTAAAAACATTGTTTAAGATTATCTGCAGCTTATAAATCTTGAAAAGAAACATCTAGAAAGTTATGAGATAGAAAGTCAACTGTAGATAACTTTGCTGCTGTTTAAGGAGTGAAAATATCAAGCAGGTTTATTTTCAATGTTACACACATCATTGATAGCTGCCATAAGATGTAAAACTTTGGTTGGTGTATACTCAACAGCATGTGTGAGATGTCACTAAGATTATAAAGTTCTGGATACATTAAGATCACGGACACAATTATAACTTCTTTCACAAAGGCTGTGAAAAATCAAGGATGGTAAAAGACCATTTTATTTGAAAGAAATTAACAGTGCCTTCAGAAAGGTGGGTAATACAAAAGTTAGTAAAAACATGATTGATTTATGAAGTCAGATAATGTTTGCTGGCACTTTTAGTGGTTTTCTGACAGAGTCGTAAAACAATACAGATAGGTATGGGCTGATTATTTTAACTGCTAGAATCAGAGACTTTAGTTCTACAGAAGTTAGATAGATAAGCTTGTCTCCTTTATACAATATTGAATATATTCTCAAGGTATTGCTTTATTAACCCACATGCCAAAGAAACTTTAAGTTATTATTTTTTAAACCTTGTTGGTTTTTTTTCAAGGATGTGATTAGAACTTGAATACACTTTTAGTTAAACTGAAACTAACTGTTATAGACGTAATTTATAGAAAGCAGATTTTGAGAAATCCTAACCTAAATGGGTAAAAATGACCAAATTCACTCAAAATTAATGCATTCCTTCTAAAACCTAAATAAATTAGTAACACAGTCAAATTACTGTTAATTAAAACAGCAGGCTTATAAACATACAAAACTTACTGATACAATCAGAAGATGTTAAAGTATATCAGAATTTAGGAGAAATATTCCAAATGTTATTGTCATGGATAATGTTGAACATGAACTATTATTATTTCAAAGCATTATCTTTGACTTGAAGGGAAATATTCATGTTAACTGTATAAAAACACAAACAACATAGAACAATACTAATCTTAACAAAATTCAAAAGAGAGTCTTATAAAGAAAAATGTAGTTTTTTAAAACTTTCTTGTTAATCTTGTTTGTAGGCAAGAGAGGATTTTCTTTCATCTGTTTTTGTTGAAAATAAGATATTTAGCAAATGTTTGCAAAGAGGTTGAAAGTGAGATCTAGAGTTCATAGAAAATTATCCTGAATCGGGTGGGTGGAAAACCATGTATGCACATTTAATAATAACAGGCTGAAAACAGCAAAACCAATGTGCTATTTCTGTGGTCATATCTAACCAGTAACCATACATACTCTATACGAACTTGATAAAGTAAACTTTAAATGAAATGGTATTTAAAACAACACTTCATATTTAGTTTAATTCAATATATCTTTAAAGAAGATATCATACAATCCTAGTGAAAAGTATTGTAAGTTTAGAACAAGAAAGACTGGTTACATGGTCTACAAGTTGTTTTCTCCAAGTCAAAACAGCTGAAGTTCTATTGGTGTTATTTCCAGTACAGCAGCACTTTGTGAAAAAATTACAGACTAGGTCAACATTTTAAACATAACTGTAATAATCAGAAAGCAAACTTTAAATATTTGTGACAATGAGAAATCTACTTGAAGTAAAAATGCATTCTCAAAACAGCTCTCATGGGTATTAACACTTTAATTATAATAAAGTACAGAAAAACCTTTCAACCTTTTTGGTCATCTTTGTTAACCTGAAGATAACCTAAGAAGGTCAAAATGTTCTGTACTTTATTTTAAATGTGTTAATACCACATGTCTTGAGCATACATTTAAACTTTAAATCGTTCATGTTAAAGTCCATTGAAACAGACAGTACATACAACAGTTGG